>NC_090652.1:184027033-184262905 GCF_040937935.1 Hyperolius riggenbachi
GGATTTCACTGAAGCTGTAACTTTCATCCCAGAACATAGTTTAGGGGCCATTACCTCTTCAACTATAGTCTTTTTTTCTTTCGCTTGCAAACGTACCCAGTTTTTCAATGGTGTAATGGTTTAACATAGAAAACTTATCATTGGCTCTAGATTCTAATCTATCACTCCGATTTGCAAACGGATTTCACTGAAGCTGTATTTTTCATCCCAGAACATAGTTTAGGGGCCATTACCACTTCAACTATAGTCATTTTTCTTTCGATTGCAAACGTAACCAGTTTTTCAATGGTGTAATGGTTTAACATAGAAAACTTACCGTTGGCTCTAGATTCTAATCTATCACTCCGATTTGCAAACGGATTTCACTGAAGCTGTAACTTTCATCCCAGAACATAGTTTAGGGGCCATTACCTCTTCAACTATAGTCATTTTTCTTTCGATTGCAAACGTAACCAGTTTTTCAATGGTGTAATGGTTTAACATAGAAAACTTACCGTTGGCTCTCGATTCTAATCTATCACTCCGATTTGCAAACGGATTTCACTGAAGCTGTAACTTTCATCCCAGAACATAGTTTAGGGGACATTACCTCTTCAATTATAGTCATTTTTCTTTCGATTACAAACGTAACCAGTTTTTCAATGGTGTAATGGTTTAACATAGAAAACTTACCATTGGCTCTAGATTCTAATCTATCACTCCGATTTGCAATCGGATTTCACTGAAGCTGTAACTTTCCTCCCAGAACATAGTTTAGGGGCCATTACCTCTTCAACTATAGTCATTTTTCTTTCGATTGCAAACGTAACCAGTTTTTCAATGGTGTAATGGTTTAACATAGAAAACTTACCGTTGGCTCTAGATTCCAATCTATCACTCCGATTTGCAAACGGATTTCACTGAAGCTGTAACTTTCATCCTAGAACATTGTTTAGGGGCCATTACCTCTTCAACTATAGTCATTTTTCTTTCGATTGCAAACGTAACCAGTTTTTCAATGGTGTAATGGTTTAACATAGAAAACTTACCGTTGGCTCTAGATTCTAATCTATCACTCCGATTTGCAAACGGATTTCACTGAAGCTGTAACTTTCATCCCAGAACATAGTTTAGGGGCCATTACCTCTTCAACTATAGTCATTTTTCTTTCGATTGCAAACGTAACCAGTTTTTCAATGGTGTAATGGTTTAACATAGAAAACTTACCGTTGGCTCTAGATTCTAATCTTTCACTCCGATTTGCAAACGGATTTCACTGAAGCTGTAACTTTCATCCCAGAACATAGTTTAGGGGCCATTACCTCTTCAACTATAGTCTTTTTTTCTTTCGCTTGCAAACGTACCCAGTTTTTCAATGGTGTAATGGTTTAACATAGAAAACTTATCGTTGGCTCTAGATTCTAATCTATCACTCCGATTTGCAAACGGATTTCACTGAAGCTGTATTTTTCATCCCAGAACATAGTTTAGGGGCCATTACCACTTCAACTATAGTCATTTTTCTTTCGATTGCAAACGTAACCAGTTTTTCAATGGTGTAATGGTTTAACATAGAAAACTTACCGTTGGCTCTAGATTCTAATCTATCACTCCGATTTGCAAACGGATTTCACTGAAGCTGTAACTTTCATCCCAGAACATAGTTTAGGGGCCATTACCTCTTCAACTATACTCATTTTTCTTTCGATTGCAAACGTAACCAGTTTTTCAATGGTGTAATGGTTTAACATAGAAAACTTACCGTTGGCTCTAGATTCTAATCTATCACTCCGATTTGCAAACGGATTTCACTGAAGCTGTAACTTTCATCCCAGAACATAGTTTAGGGGACATTACCTCTTCAATTATAGTCATTTTTCTTTCGATTACAAACGTAACCAGTTTTTCAATGGTGTAATGGTTTAACATAGAAAACTTACCATTGGCTCTAGATTCTAATCTATCACTCCGATTTGCAATCGGATTTCACTGAAGCTGTAACTTTCCTCCCAGAACATAGTTTAGGGGCCATTACCTCTTCAACTATAGTCATTTTTCTTTCGATTGCAAACGTAACCAGTTTTTCAATGGTGTAATGGTTTAACATAGAAAACTTACCGTTGGCTCTAGATTCCAATCTATCACTCCGATTTGCAAACGGATTTCACTGAAGCTGTAACTTTCATCCTAGAACATTGTTTAGGGGCCATTACCTCTTCAACTATAGTCATTTTTCTTTCGATTGCAAACGTAACCAGTTTTTCAATGGTGTAATGGTTTAACATAGAAAACTTACCGTTGGCTCTAGATTCTAATCTATCACTCCGATTTGCAAACGGATTTCAGTGAAGCTGTAACTTTCATCCCAGAACATAGTTTAGAGGCCATTACCTATTCAACTATAGTCATTTTTCTTTCGATTGCAAACGTAACCAGTTTTTCAATGGTGTAATGGTTTAACATAGAAAACTTACCGTTGGCTCTAGATTCTAATCTATCACTCCAATTTGCAAACGGATTTCACTGAAGCTGTATTTTTCATCCCAGAACATAGTTTAGGGGCCATTACCTCTTCAACTATAGTCATTTTTCTTTCGATTGCAAACGTAACCAGTTTTTCAATGGTGTAATGGTTTAACATAGAAAACGTACCGTTGGCTCTAGATTCTAATCTATCACTCCGATTTGCAAACGGTTTTCACTGAAGCTGTATTTTTCATCCCAGAACATAGTTTAGGGGCCATTACCTCTTCAACTATACTCATTTTTCTTTTGATTGCAAACGTAACCAGTTTTTCAATGGTGTAATGGTTTAACATTGAAAACTTACCGTTGGCTCTAGATTCTAATCTATCACTCCGAATTGCAAACGGATTTCACTGAAGCTGTAACTTTCATCCCAGAACATAGTTTAGGGGCCATTACCTCTTCAACTATAGTCATTTTTCTTTCGATTGCAAACGTAACCAGTTTTTCAATGGTGTAATGGTTTAACATAGAAAACGTACCGTTGGCTCTAGATTCTAATCTATCACTCCGATTTGAAAACGAATTTTTACTGAAGCTGTATTTTTCATCCCAGAACATAGTTTAGGGGCCATTACCTCTTCAACTATAGTCATTTTTCTTTCGATTGCAAACGTAACCAGTTTTTCAATGGTGTAATGGTTTAACATAGAAAACTTACCGTTGGCTCTAGATTCTAATCTATCACTCCAATTTGCAAACGGATTTCACTGAAGCTGTAACTTTCATCCCAGAACATAGTTTAGGTACCATTACCTCTTCAACTATACTCATTTTTCTTTCGATTGCAAACGTAACCAGTTTTTCAATGGTGTAATGGTTTAACATAGAAAACTTACCGTTGGCTCTAGATTCTAATCTATCACTCCGATTTGCAAATGAATTTTACTGAAGCTGTAACTTTCATCCCAGAACATAGTTTAGGGGCCATTACCTCTTCAACTATAGTCATTTTTCTTTCGATTGCAAACGTAACCAGTTTTTCAATGGTGTAATGGTTTAACATAGAAAACTTACCGTTGGCTCTAGATTCTAATCTATCACTCCAATTTGCAAACGGATTTCACTGAAGCTGTAACTTTCATCCTAGAACATTGTTTAGGGGCCATTACCTCTTCAACTATAGTCATTTTTCTTTCGATTGCAAACGTAACCAGTTTTTCAATGGTGTAATGGTTCAACATAGAAAACTTACCGTTGGCTCTAGATTCTAATCTTTCACTCCGATTTGCAAACGGATTTCACTGAAGCTGTAACTTTCATCCCAGAACATAGTTTAGGGGCCATTACCTCTTCAACTATAGTCTTTTTTCTTTCGCTTGCAAACGTACCCAGTTTTTCAATGGTGTAATGGTTTAACATAGAAAACTTATCGTTGGCTCTAGATTCTAATCTATCACTCCGATTTGCAAACGGATTTCACTGAAGCTGTATTTTTCATCCCAGAACATAGTTTAGGGGCCATTACCACTTCAACTATAGTCATTTTTCTTTCGATTGCAAACGTAACCAGTTTTTCAATGGTGTAATGGTTTAACATAGAAAACTTACCGTTGGCTCTAGATTCTAATCTATCACTCCGATTTGCAAACGGATTTCACTGAAGCTGTAACTTTCATCCCAGAACATAGTTTAGGGGCCATTACCTCTTCAACTATACTCATTTTTCTTTCGATTGCAAACGTAACCAGTTTTTCAATGGTGTAATGGTTTAACATAGAAAACTTACCGTTGGCTCTCGATTCTAATCTATCACTCCGATTTGCAAACGGATTTCACTGAAGCTGTAACTTTCATCCCAGAACATAGTTTAGGGGACATTACCTCTTCAATTATAGTCATTTTTCTTTCGATTACAAACGTAACCAGTTTTTCAATGGTGTAATGGTTTAACATAGAAAACTTACCATTGGCTCTAGATTCTAATCTATCACTCCGATTTGCAATCGGATTTCACTGAAGCTGTAACTTTCCTCCCAGAACATAGTTTAGGGGCCATTACCTCTTCAACTATAGTCATTTTTCTTTCGATTGCAAACGTAACCAGTTTTTCAATGGTGTAATGGTTTAACATAGAAAACTTACCGTTGGCTCTAGATTCCAATCTATCACTCCGATTTGCAAACGGATTTCACTGAAGCTGTAACTTTCATCCTAGAACATTGTTTAGGGGCCATTACCTCTTCAACTATAGTCATTTTTCTTTCGATTGCAAACGTAACCAGTTTTTCAATGGTGTAATGGTTTAACATAGAAAACTTACCGTTGGCTCTAGATTCTAATCTATCACTCCGATTTGCAAACGGATTTCACTGAAGCTGTAACTTTCATCCCAGAACATAGTTTAGGGGCCATTACCTCTTCAACTATAGTCATTTTTCTTTCGATTGCAAACGTAACCAGTTTTTCAATGGTGTAATGGTTTAACATAGAAAACTTACCGTTGGCTCTAGATTCTAATCTATCACTCCGATTTGCAAACGGATTTCAGTGAAGCTGTAACTTTCATCCCAGAACATAGTTTAGAGGCCATTACCTCTTCAACTATAGTCATTTTTCTTTCGATTGCAAACGTAACCAGTTTTTCAATGGTGTAATGGTTTAACATAGAAAACTTACCGTTGGCTCTAGATTCTAATCTATCACTCCGATTTGCAAACGGATTTCACTGAAGCTGTAACTTTCATCCCAGAACATAGTTTAGGGGCCATTACCTCTTCAACTATAGTCTTTTTTCTTTCGATTGCAAACATACCCAGTTTTTCAATAGTGTAATGGTTTAACATAGAAAACTTACCGTTGGCTCTAGATTCTAATCTATCACTCCGATTTGCAAACGGATTTCACTGAAGCTGTAGCTTTCATCCTAGAACATAGTTTAGGGGCCATTACCTCTTCAACTATAGTCATTTTTCTTTCGATTGCAAACGTAACCAGTTTTTCAATGGTGTAATGGTTTAGCATAGAAAACTTACCGTTGGCTCTAGATTCTAATCTATCACTCTGATTTGCAAACGGATTTCACTGAAGCTGTAACTTTCATCCTAGAACATAGTTTAGGGGCCATTACCTCTTCAACTATAGTCATTTTTCTTTCGATTGCAAACGTAACCAGTTTTTCAATGGTGTAATGGTTTAACATAGAAAACTTACCGTTGGCTCTAGATTCTAATCTATCACTCTGATTTGCGAAACGGATTTCACTGAAGCTGTATTTTTCATCCCAGAACATAGTTTAGGGGCTATTACCTCTTCAACTATAGTCATTTTTCTTTCGATTGCAAACGTAACCAGTTTTTCAATGGTGTAATGGTTTAACATAGAAAACTTACCGTTGGCTCTAGATTCTAATCTATCACTCCGATTTGGAAACGGATTTCACTGAAGCTGTATTTTTCATCCCAGAACATAGTTTAGGGGCCATTACCTCTTCAACTATAGTCATTTTTCTTTCGATTGCAAACGTAACCAGTTTTTCAATGGTGTAATGGTTTAACATAGAAAACTTACCGTTGGCTCTAGATTCTAATCTATCACTCCGATTTGCAAACGGATTTCACTGAAGCTATATTTTTCATCCCAGAACATAGTTTAGGGGCCATTACCTCTTCTACTATACTCATTTTTCTTTCGATTGCAAACGTAACCAGTTTTTCAATGGTGTAATGGTTTAACATAGAAAACTTACCGTTGGCTCTAGATTCTAATCTATCACTCCGATTTGCAAACGGATTTCACTGAAGCTGTAACTTTCATCCCAGAACATAGTTTAGGGGCCATTACCTCTTCAACTATAGTCATTTTTCTTTCGATTGCAAACATAATCAGTTTTTCAATGGTGTAATGGTTTAACATAAAAAACTTACCGTTGGCTCTAGATTCTAATCTATTACTCCGATTTGCAAATGGATTTCACTGAAGCTGTAACTTTCATCCTAGAACATAGTTTAGGGGCCATTACCTCTTCAACTATAGTCATTTTTCTTTCGATTGCAAACGTAACCAGTTTTTCAATGGTGTAATGGTTTAACATAGAAAACTTACCGTTGGCTCTAGATTCTAATTTATCACTCCGATTTGCAAACGGATTTCACTGAAGCTGTAACTTTCATCCCAGAACATAGTTTAGGGGCCATTACCTCTTCAACTATAGTCATTTTTCTTTCGATTGCAAACGTAACAAGTTTTTCAATGGTGTAATGGTTTAACATAGAAAACTTACCGTTGGCTCTAGATTCTAATCTATCACTACGATTTGCAAACGGATTTCACTGAAGCTGTAACTTTCATCCCAGAACATAGTTTAGGGGCCATTACCTCTTCAACTATAGTCATTTTTCTTTCGATTGCAAACGTAACCAGTTTTTCAATGGTGTAATGGTTTAACATAGAAAACTTACCGTTGGCTCTAGATTCTAATCTATCACTCCGATTTGCGAACGGTTTTCACTGAAGCTGTATTTTTCATCCCAGAACATAGTTTAGGGGCCATTACCTCTTCAACTATAGTCATTTTTCTTTCGATTGCAATTGTAACCAGTTTTTCAATGGTGTAATGGTTTAACATAGAAAACTTACCGTTGGCTCTAGATTCTAATCTATCACTCCGATTTGCAAACGGATTTCACTGAAGCTGTAACTTTCATCCTAGAACATAGTTTAGGGGCCATTACCTCTTCAACTATAGTCATTTTTCTTTCGATTGCAAACGTAACCAGTTTTTCAATGGTGTAATGGTTTAACATAGAAAACTTACCATTGGCTCTAGATTCTAATCTATCACTCCGATTTGCAAACGGATTTCACTGAAGCTGTAACTTTCATCCCAGAACATAGTTTAGGGGCCATTACCTCTTCAACTATAGTCATTTTTCTTTCGATTGCAAACGTAACCAGTTTTTCAATGGTGTAATGGTTTAACATAGAAAACTTACCGTTGGCTCTAGATTCTAATCTATCACTCTGATTTGCAAACGGATTTCACTGAAGCTGTATTTTTCATCCCAGAACATAGTTTAGGGGCTATTACCTCTTCAACTATAGTCATTTTTCTTTCGATTGCAAACGTAACCAGTTTTTCAATGGTGTAATGGTTTAACATAGAAAACTTACCGTTGGCTCTAGATTCTAATCTATCACTCCGATTTGCAAACGGATTTCACTGAAGCTGTATTTTTCATCCCAGAACATAGTTTAGGGGCCATTACCTCTTCAACTATAGTCATTTTCTTTCGATTGCAAACGTAACCAGTTTTTCAATGGTGTAATGGTTTAACATAGAAAACTTACCGTTGGCTCTAGATTCTAATCTATCACTCCGATTTGCAAACGGATTTCACCGAAGCTGTATTTTTCATCCCAGAACATAGTTTAGGGGCCATTACCTCTTCTACTATACTCATTTTTCTTTCGATTGCAAACGTAACCAGTTTTTCAATGGTGTAATGGTTTAACATAGAAAACTTGCCGTTGGCTCTAGATTCTAATCTATCACTCCGATTTGCAAACGGATTTCACTGAAGCTGTAACTTTCATCCCAGAACATAGTTTAGAGGCCATTACCTCTTCAACTATAGTCATTTTTCTTTCGATTGCAAACGTAACCAGTTTTTCAATGGTGTAATGGTTTAACATAGAAAACTTACCGTTGGCTCTAGATTCTAATCTATCACTCCGATTTGCAAACGGATTTCACTGAAGCTGTAACTTTCATCCCAGAACATAGTTTAGGGGCCATTACCTCTTCAACTATAGTCTTTTTTCTTTCGATTGCAAACATACCCAGTTTTTCAATAGTGTAATGGTTTAACATAGAAAACTTACCGTTGGCTCTAGATTCTAATCTATCACTCCGATTTGCAAACGGATTTCACTGAAGCTGTAGCTTTCATCCTAGAACATAGTTTAGGGGCCATTACCTCTTCAACTATAGTCATTTTTCTTTCGATTGCAAACGTAACCAGTTTTTCAATGGTGTAATGGTTTAGCATAGAAAACTTACCGTTGGCTCTAGATTCTAATCTATCACTCTGATTTGCAAACGGATTTCACTGAAGCTGTAACTTTCATCCTAGAACATAGTTTAGGGGCCATTACCTCTTCAACTATAGTCATTTTTCTTTCGATTGCAAACGTAACCAGTTTTTCAATGGTGTAATGGTTTAACATAGAAAACTTACCGTTGGCTCTAGATTCTAATCTATCACTCTGATTTGCAAACGGATTTCACTGAAGCTGTATTTTTCATCCCAGAACATAGTTTAGGGGCTATTACCTCTTCAACTATAGTCATTTTTCTTTCGATTGCAAACGTAACCAGTTTTTCAATGGTGTAATGGTTTAACATAGAAAACTTACCGTTGGCTCTAGATTCTAATCTATCACTCCGATTTGGAAACGGATTTCACTGAAGCTGTATTTTTCATCCCAGAACATAGTTTAGGGGCCATTACCTCTTCAACTATAGTCATTTTTCTTTCGATTGCAAACGTAACCAGTTTTTCAATGGTGTAATGGTTTAACATAGAAAACTTACCGTTGGCTCTAGATTCTAATCTATCACTCCGATTTGCAAACGGATTTCACTGAAGCTATATTTTTCATCCCAGAACATAGTTTAGGGGCCATTACCTCTTCTACTATACTCATTTTTCTTTCGATTGCAAACGTAACCAGTTTTTCAATGGTGTAATGGTTTAACATAGAAAACTTACCGTTGGCTCTAGATTCTAATCTATCACTCCGATTTGCAAACGGATTTCACTGAAGCTGTAACTTTCATCCCAGAACTAAGTTTAGGGGCCATTACCTCTTCAACTATAGTCATTTTTCTTTCGATTGCAAACATAATCAGTTTTTCAATGGTGTAATGGTTTAACATAAAAAACTTACCGTTGGCTCTAGATTCTAATCTATCACTCCGATTTGCAAATGGATTTCACTGAAGCTGTAACTTTCATCCTAGAACATAGTTTAGGGGCCATTACCTCTTCAACTATAGTCATTTTTCTTTCGATTGCAAACGTAACCAGTTTTTCAATGGTGTAATGGTTTAACATAGAAAACTTACCGTTGGCTCTAGATTCTAATTTATCACTCCGATTTGCAAACGGATTTCACTGAAGCTGTAACTTTCATCCCAGAACATAGTTTAGGGGCCATTACCTCTTCAACTATAGTCATTTTTCTTTCGATTGCAAACGTAACAAGTTTTTCAATGGTGTAATGGTTTAACATAGAAAACTTACCGTTGGCTCTAGATTCTAATCTATCACTACGATTTGCAAACGGATTTCACTGAAGCTGTAACTTTCATCCCAGAACATAGTTTAGGGGCCATTACCTCTTCAACTATAGTCATTTTTCTTTCGATTGCAAACGTAACCAGTTTTTCAATGGTGTAATGGTTTAACATAGAAAACTTACCGTTGGCTCTAGATTCTAATCTATCACTCCGATTTGCGAACGGTTTTCACTGAAGCTGTATTTTTCATCCCAGAACATAGTTTAGGGGCCATTACCTCTTCAACTATAGTCATTTTTCTTTCGATTGCAAACGTAACCAGTTTTTCAATGGTGTAATGGTTTAACATAGAAAACTTACCGTTGGCTCTAGATTCTAATCTATCACTCCGATTTGCAAACGGATTTCACTGAAGCTGTAACTTTCATCCTAGAACATAGTTTAGGGGCCATTACCTCTTCAACTATAGTCATTTTTCTTTCGATTGCAAACGTAACCAGTTTTTCAATGGTGTAATGGTTTAACATAGAAAACTTACCATTGGCTCTAGATTCTAATCTATCACTCCGATTTGCAAACGGATTTCACTGAAGCTGTAACTTTCATCCCAGAACATAGTTTAGGGGCCATTACCTCTTCAACTATAGTCATTTTTCTTTCGATTGCAAACGTAACCAGTTTTTCAATGGTGTAATGGTTTAACATAGAAAACTTACCGTTGGCTCTAGATTCTAATCTATCACTCTGATTTGCAAACGGATTTCACTGAAGCTGTATTTTTCATCCCAGAACATAGTTTAGGGGCTATTACCTCTTCAACTATAGTCATTTTTCTTTCGATTGCAAACGTAACCAGTTTTTCAATGGTGTAATGGTTTAACATAGAAAACTTACCGTTGGCTCTAGATTCTAATCTATCACTCCGATTTGCAAACGGATTTCACTGAAGCTGTATTTTTCATCCCAGAACATAGTTTAGGGGCCATTACCTCTTCAACTATAGTCATTTTTCTTTCGATTGCAAACGTAACCAGTTTTTCAATGGTGTAATGGTTTAACATAGAAAACTTACCGTTGGCTCTAGATTCTAATCTATCACTCCGATTTGCAAACGGATTTCACTGAAGCTGTATTTTTCATCCCAGAACATAGTTTAGGGGCCATTACCTCTTCTACTATACTCATTTTTCTTTCGATTGCAAACGTAACCAGTTTTTCAATGGTGTAATGGTTTAACATAGAAAACTTACCGTTGGCTCTAGATTCTAATCTATCACTCCGATTTGCAAACGGATTTCACTGAAGCTGTAACTTTCATCCCAGAACATAGTTTAGGGGCCATTACCTCTTCAACTATAGTCATTTTTCTTTCGATTGCAAACGTAACCAGTTTTTCAATGGTGTAATGGTTTAACATAAAAAACTTACCGTTGGCTCTAGATTCTAATCTATCACTCCGATTTGCAAATGGATTTCACTGAAGCTGTAACTTTCATCCTAGAACATAGTTTAGGGGCCATTACCTCTTCAACTATAGTCATTTTTCTTTCGATTGCAAACGTAACCAGTTTTTCAATGGTGTAATGGTTTAACATAGATAACTTACCATTGGCTCTAGATTCTAATCTATCACTCCGATTTGCAAACGGATTTCACTGAAGCTGTAACTTTCATCCCAGAACATAGTTTAGGGGCCATTACCTCTTCAACTATAGTCATTTTTCTTTTGATTGCAAACGTAACCAGTTTTTCAATGGTGTAATGGTTTAACATAGAAAACTTACCGTTGGCTCTAGATTCTAATCTATCACTCCGATTTGCAAACGGATTTCACTGAAGCTGTAACTTTCATCCTAGAACATAGTTTAGGGGCCATTACCTCTTCAACTATAGTCATTTTTCTTTCGATTGCAAACGTAACCAGTTTTTCAGTGGTGTAATGGTTTAACATAGAAAACTTACAGTTGGCTGTAGATTCTAATCTATCACTCCGATTTGCAAATGGATTTCACTGAAGCTGTATTTTGCATCCCAGAACATAGTTTAGGGGCCATTACCTCTTCAACTATAGTCTGTGTGATTCTCAGAATACACTTTTTTCATATAAAAGAAATATTTTTAGCAACAACTAGGAAAGGGCAGAAGCTCCCTGAACCTTTCTCAAAACTGGTTTTGTACGCTGATTTGTCACAGGCTACATTGAAAGCAAGGAAAACCTTTGGTCCTGTAACTACTGCCCTTAGACAAAAAGGTATCCCCTATGCGTGGGGTTTCCCCACATGCCTGAGGATCACCAATCAAGGTTACACACATGTCATAAAAAGTGTAGAAGAAGGCTATGAACTCTTGAGGAAAATGGGCATCCATGCTAATATACCCAAACCAGATAGAACCAAGCAGAAAGCTCATCAGGAAGAACAGCAGCAAATGGAATGGACACATGAACAACTGGAGAAAGAGAAGGAGAAAGATAAATCTGCAGAGGCTTCTGCAGGACCTGAAAAATGAGTGGTGCTTTGCCACAACTGTTTTTTCCCCCATAGGACTTTTCCCTGAGGATACATGTATACCAAAGGGAACTGTCTGTCATTAGGCTCAGCTGGAATGAGCCTAATTGGATTTCAGAAACTGAACTGTTTTGTTGTTTTATTTTTGTTTTTATTAGTGACAGTAGCAAAAGTTTATGCTACTAGTGTTGCTGTTTTAATTCTTTATTCCCAGTGTCTAGGTTTCCCTTGGAACATTGATCATTATTGTTTGTTTGAGATGCATTACAATCTGTCTCTCTTTTGTCTTACAAACATAGCAAAGAACTGGAATCATCTGCTCAGATACATCCTCTGGACTGCAAGTGTGTATTGTTCTATTCATGAGGTTAATGTGCTTAACTTAATCCTACTGTTTGACATTATACATATAGACAATGGCTAAGGAACTCAAGTTAATCTCATTAAATGTGAGAGGGTTGAATTCCTATAGAAAACGTTATTTACTCCAAAAACTGATTAAGGAAGAAAATGCAGATATTGTTTGTGTTCAAGAGTCACATCTAAATAAATGAGGGGCCTCTAAATTAAAAATCTTTCAATGTACTAATATATTTCATTCAAATTTACAAAAGAAAAAGAAATGTGGAGTTTTGATAGCTATTAAAGACTCCCTGGGTATGGTTATAGAAAATAATTTTTGTAGTCCTGATGGTAGATTAGTGGTAGTCACGGGAAAGATCAACTCTGAAGAAATAACCATTGCAAATATATACGCCCCAAATTTCCACCAAACCAATTATATTAATAAAAAACTTAAAAAAATACAAAATTTATCGAAAGGATGTTTAATAATTGTAGGCGATTTTAATGCAATAGTAGATCCCCAAATAGACTCAACCACCCAAAGTAGAAGAGCATCTTCAACAATTCAATCATCTTTAATTAAATCAGAACTCTATGACACTTGGAGATGCTTACATCCCAAGGAAAAACAATATTCATATTATTCCCCTGTCCATAAGTCGTTTACCAGAGTTGATCTTTTCCTGACTGATAGGTTCACTCTACCATGGATCTCAGGAGTAGAAATAGGTGCAAGAATATGGTCAGACCATTCCCCACTATTGATTAGAATACAATTACAAAACCCCCAATTAAATGCAAACATTTGGAGACTTAATAAATACATTTTAAACTCTGAACACACATCTCCATATATAAAAAAGGATCTAGAAGAATATTTTAAAATTAATAACAATAATGAAGTATCAAAAACTGTGATATGGAATGCACACAAGGCATACATGAGGGAAGTGTTTATAAAACATGGTTCGATTCAAAAGAAAAAAAATTTAAAGAAAAAACTAATTCCCTTTTAAATAAAATCAAAAAATTAGAATTAGATATTTTTGGAAAAAATAAATCAGAATTAATCCCTACTTTAGAGGAAACACGTCAAGAATTGGCAGACTGCATGTACCAGCAATATGACAGGTGGCAGTCTATGTTAAAAGAAACATGGTACTATGAAAAAAATAAAGCAGGGAAAGCTATGGCCCAAAAGATAAAAGGTAGGAGAATATACCAGAGAATTGTTAAAATCAGAGACCCTAGAACTAACACAGAAGTATATCACCCCAACCAAATAGGTGATGCTTTGGCCTCATATTATGAGAATCTTTATAATTTAGAAAAAAATCCAAAAACACATGTCCCATCAAACTCAGAGATTGATAACTACTTAAAAGATATCACCTTACCCTCCTTGTCTGAATTTGAGCAAAAACAAATAGATGTACCATTCCGCCAGCAAGAAATAGAGGAGGCCATTAGAGACTTAAAGAAGGACAAGGCACCAGGAGCGGATGGATTTGTAAATGAGTATTATAAGAAATTCAGCTTTATTTTAATAAAGCCATTAACTGAAATGTTAAATGAAGTCGCAGCTCTTGGTGCCTTCCCCAAAGAAGCATTATCAGCCATCATAACGACCATACTAAAAGAAGGTAAGGATTTGGCAGATCCTGGAAACTACAGGCCAATATCCCTGTTGAATTCGGACATAAAAATATATGCCAGAATTATTGCATAATAATTCTAATAATAAAAAATAATAATAATAATTAATACCCCAATTGGTTCATCAAGACCAAGTGGGATTTATTAAAAATAGAACCACAAGTGATGGGACAAGGAAAGTGTTGGCATTGCTGCATAAGATCAAGCTCTGTCGGACGCCTACTCTCTTTGTCTCCTTAGACGCTGAGAAGGCGTTCGACAGAGTTAATTGGATATATATGGCTAAAGTTTTGAATAGATTTGGTATCTCTGGTTTCTTGTTTAAAGCTATCCTGGCCCTGTATTCCCAACCGTCCGCTAGAGTACTATCTTCTGGTTCACTATCTCCCCCTTTCTCAATTAGCAATGGTACTAGGCAGGGCTGCCCCCTTTCCCCTTTAATATTTATATTATCCCTAGAACCCCTAGCCCAAAAAATTAGAGAAAATCTGCAAATTCATGGCATAAAAACAGGAGCATCCTACACAAAATTGGGACTTTATGCAGATGATATCCTACTTTACCTACAGAAACCCACTATATCCCTGCCAAGTTTGAGTTTGGAGCTTGATTTTTTCTCGAGGGTCTCATACTATAAACTAAATCAAACTAAAACAGTTATACTCCCCTGTTATGTACCAGTAAACAATGTTGATGCTTTAAAAAATTCTTGCCAATATACATGGACAGACAAATCTATTAAATATTTAGGTATTTTAATAAGCCCAACAATAGCACAGTTATATAGAGAAAATTATGCCCCCTGGTTAACTAAATTAAAATCTAAATTAGACTCTTTAGCAAAATTGGAATTTTCATGGTTAGGTAGGTCAGCAGCATTTAAAATGATGTTATTACCACAATTATTATATCTATTTAGAAATCTCCCAATAAAAATCCCCCAGAAATTCTTCACCTCACTGCAACAGCTTCTAAATAAATTCATTTTAATGAACAAAAAATCTAGATTCTCTAATAAAATACTTACCACCCAAACTAACAGACTAGGCCTGGGAGTGCCTGACATAGAGAAGTATTATAAGGCCACTGTACTTGAACAATCCAGACCTTTGTGGACAAACGATAAAACTAAACAGTGGATTGCTATAGAAGTACTTCCCTCGGGTACTCTCAGGACCTACTTAGAATCTAGAATGTCATGGAAAATTCAACAATATGTTAAAAACCCAGTCACAATTAATACTTTTAAGATATGGAAAGATCTGTTGAAGTTGTGTAGAGAGGATGTTCTAGCAGTTGAAATACCCACACAGCTGTCAGCATTGCAGAATGTAATCAAAAATATAGATTTGGAGCACTGGCAGATGTGTGGGATAACGACTATAGAGGATCTTATGGTTGACTCTCAAGTTAGATCATTTGAGGAGTTGATACATGACTTTCATATCCCTATATCTGATAGACCCATGTATGAAAAAATACAAAAATTTCTGAACAAACACCCTTTTAATCCTATTCTCTTTCCCCCTATAATTAATAAAATTATCAGCCCAGAAGGTACAGATAAAAAAGGTACATCTATTTTATATAAAACACTTTTGGGACTATCAAAAGACCCTCAAAGGTGGCAATTGTATAATTGGCAAGAAAAATTAGAAATTGACATAGCAGAGGAAGATTGGGAATCAGCGTATAGATCTCTGAGGAAAGCATCTCACTGTGTTTCTCATAGTGAAGGTTATATCAAAATCCTCTGGCAATGGTATATGACCCCTGAAAGGATATCAAAATTCGACTCAAACTCATCCCCTTTGTGTTGGAGAGGTTGTAACCAATCAGGCTCTTTGATACATTTATTTTGGAAATGCCCAAAACTTAAAAAATTATGGGAAGAGGTAGAAAGATTTCTCAAAAAATTACCAATGTCACTTGAGACTATTCCCCCCAGTATGGCTTTGTTGAACATAGGTACCATGGACCTGCCAACCCAGGAGAGACTTATTTTTAATCATGTTTGTATTGCCACTAAAAATCTTATAGCAGCTAATTGGAAATCCCCAATTATACCAAAGATAGAAGATATTCTGAAAACAGTAGATTCCAATTTAATAGCTGAGAAAGCCTGGGCTATAAGAAATGGCAACCTTCAGTCTTTCCTGGGGAAGGCGGATCTGTGGCCTAAAATATACACACAATCAAAATTGTTGGATTTATAACTGAAAAAGCAATCTTCATGGTCCTTTAGTAAGAAAAATATCTATTCTCTCACTCCTACCCAGTTAATACCTAAAATTGTTAACATTTAATATATTGGATTCATAAGACACAGGACACCCATGGATATGTTTTTCAACATTAGAGAAGGATGTACTTTCAATATTGTTTTGAAACAAATAAGAAGGGAAATAGGATAAAACTAGATATTGGGAATGTATCATATAGAGTAGTAGGTTAGTTGGTTAGATTAGTTTGTAGTTTGTAGTTCTAGATACATAATTATAAACTATGTTTTTCTGTTGGATATATAGAATATCGATTAAATTATACCCAGACAATATATTTGAAGTTTTTTAGATAGTTGTGCTATATACATCACAGGGAGGAGTCCCTGGAATCTCTGTGGGGAGGTTAAGTCCTCCCATTTTCCAGGTTGACACCTACCCCTTCACTTTTGATGTCAAGTAATAGAATTAGTACTGCTATACTAGATCAGGTATTAGTTTAATGATTAGTTTAATGATTAGATAATTTTACTTCACTATATATAAAATTATAACCAGCAGTTTGGTTGTTTCCACTATCAACAGCCATTAAATACATAATACACATTTGAATCAGTGGTAACTCTTGTCCCTTATCTCAATATATCAAGACAACCATATTTCACATAAAAATGTAAATTTACAAGTTATTAGGTGACTTTTTCCGCATTGACTGTTTAAATCTATCCAAAATCCGCAAACTATGCGTTCTCCCGCATTTTTAGATGTAGTCAGTACTTTAACTACACTTCCGCAAATTTATGCGGATTTCCGCATCTGTTCCTACGGAACTCCGCTATAAATATCCGGAAATCCGAAAATCAGGAGTCTTTTCGAAAATAATGCGGAAAGATTTATGTATATACTTTAACTAATAAACCTGTTCAAAAATTCTTACTTGATTTTAATTTGATATCTTTCACTGCTGATATAAACTACTGTATTTAACTCATAACAAAAAGCTATTTATAAAAAACTGTTTATGTATAACTTTGACATATGTTATTTAATACATTTTATTTGAAATGTTGTAAAAATTCCTTTCGAAAAAATTTCCAATTAAAAACATTGAAACCGGTTTAACATAGAAAACTTACCGTTGGCTCTAGATTCTAATCTATCACTCCGATTTGCAAACGGATTTCACTGAAGCTGTAACTTTCATCCCAGAACATAGTTTAGGGGCCATTACCTCTTCAACTATACTCATTTTTCTTTCGATTGCAAACGTAACCAGTTTTTCAATGGTGTAATGGTTTACCATAGAAAACTTACCGTTGGCTCTAGATTCTAATTTATCACTCCGATTTGCAAACGGATTTCACTGAAGCTGTAACTTTCATCCCAGAACATAGTTTAGGGGCCATTACCTCTTCAACTATACTCATTTTTCTTTCGATTGCAAACGTAACCAGTTTTTCAATGGTGTAATGGTTTAACATAGAAAACTTACCGTTGGCTCTAGATTCTAATCTATCACTCCGATTTGCAAACGGATTTCACTGAAGCTGTATTTTTCATACCAGAACATAGTTTAGGGGCCATTACCTCTTCAACTATAGTCATTTTTCTTTCGATTGCAAACGTAACCAGTTTTTCAATGGTGTAATGGTTTAACATAGAAAACTTACCGTTGGCTCTAGATTCTAATCTATCACTCCGATTTGCAAACGGATTTCACTGAAGCTGTAACTTTCATCCTAGAACATAGTTTAGGGGACATTACCTCTTCAACTATAGTCATTTTTCTTTCGATTGCAAACGTAACCAGGTTTCAATGGTGTAATGGTTTAACATAGAAAACTTACCGTTGGCTCTAGATTCTAATCTATCACTCCGATTTGCAAACGGATTTCACTGAAGTTGTAACTTTCATCCCAGATCATAGTTTAGGGGCCATTACCTGTTCAACTATAGTCATTTTTCTTTCGATTGCAAACGTAACCAGTTTTTCAATGGTGTAATGGTTTAACATAGAAAACTTACCGTTGGCTCTAGATTCTAATCTATCACTCCGATTTGCAAACGGATTTCACTGAAGCTGTATTTTTCATCCCAGAACATAGTTTAGGGGCCATTACCTCTTCAACTATACTCATTTTTCTTTCAATTGCAAACGTACCCAGTTTTTCAATGGTGTAATGGTTTAACATAGAAAACTTACCGTTGGCTCTAGATTCTAATCTATCACTCCGATTTGCAAACGGATTTCACTGAAGCTGTATTTTTCATACCAGAACATAGTTTAGGGGCCATTACCTCTTCAACTATAGTCATTTTTCTTTCGATTGCAAATGTAACCAGTTTTTCAATGGTGTAATGGTTTAACATAGAAAACTTACCGTTGGCTCTAGATTCTAATCTATCACTCCGATTTGCAAACGGATTTCACTGAAGCTGTAACTTTCATCCTAGAACATAGTTTAGGGGCCATTACCTCTTCAACTATAGTCATTTTTCTTTCGATTGCAAACGTAACCAGGTTTCAGTGGTGTAATGGTTTAACATAGAAAACTTACCGTTGGCTCTAGATTCTAATCTATCACTCCGATTTGCAAACGGATTTCACTGAAGCTGTATTTTTCATCCCAGAACATAGTTTAGGGGCCATTACCTCTTCAACTATACTCATTTTTCTTTCGATTGCAAACGTACCCAGTTTTTCAATGGTGTAATGGTTTAACATAGAAAACTTACCGTTGGCTCTAGATTCTAATCTATCACTCCGATTTGCAAACGGATTTCACTGAAGCTGTATTTTTCATACCAGAACATAGTTTAGGGGCCATTACCTCTTCAACTATAGTCATTTTTCTTTCGATTGCACACGTAACCAGTTTTTCAATGGTGTAATGGTTTAACATAGAAAACTTACCGTTGGCTCTAGATTCTAATCTATCACTCCGATTTGCAAACGGATTTCACTGAAGCTGTAACTTTCATCCTAGAACATAGTTTAGGGGCCATTACCTCTTCAACTATAGTCATTTTTCTTTCGATTGCAAATGTAACCAGGTTTCAATGGTGTAATGGTTTAACATAGAAAACTTACCGTTGGCTCTAGATTCTAATCTATCACTCCGATTTGCAAACGGATTTCACTGAAGTTGTAACTTTCATCCCAGATCATAGTTTAGTGGCCATTACCTCTTCAACTATAGTCCTTTTTCTTTCGATTGCAAACGTAACCAGTTTTTCAATGGTGTAATGGTTTAACATAGAAAACTTACCGTTGGCTCTAGATTCTAATCTATCACTCCGATTTGCAAACGGATTTCACTGAAGCTGTAACTTTCATCCCAGAACATAGTTTAGGGGCCATTACCTCTTCAACTATAGTCATTTTTCTTTCGATTGCAAACGTAACCAGTTTTTCAATGGTGTAATGGTTTAACATAGAAAATTTACCGTTGGCTCTAGATTCTAATCTATCACTCCGATTTGCAAACGGATTTCACTGAAGCTGTAACTTTCATCCCAGAACATAGTTTAGGGGCCATTACCTCTTCAACTATAGTCATTTTTCTTTCGATTGCAAACGTAACCAGTTTTTCAATGGTGTAATGGTTTAACAAAAGTTGAGGATGCAAGGACTGGGGAAGAGTCTGTGTTCATGGATAGGGAACTGGCTAATGGACAGAAAACAAAGAGTTGTGGTCAATGGATCATACTCAAAATGGGAGACTGTTAGCAGTGGGGTCCCACAGGGGTCTGTTCTGGGTCCAGTGCTCTTCAATTTATTTATTAATGACCTAGTAGATGCAGTAGTGAGCAATGTTGCTATTTTTGCAGATGATACAAAAGTGTGCAGAATCATTAACTCTCAGGAAGATAGTGTCATATTGCAACAGGATCTGGATAGGATGGCTATATGGGCACATACATGGCAGATGAAATTCAATGTTGACAAATGTAAGGTCATGCATTTTGGACGTACTAATGGTCTAGCACCATACAAAATAAATGGGATACAGTTGGGGACATCAAACTTGGAGAAGGACTTAGGAGTACTCATTGACAACAAGTTAAATAATCGTACTCAATGCCAAGCAGCTGCAGCTAAAGCTAACAAAATTTTGGGATGCATTAAAAGGGAAATAAAAACTCGAGATGCTAGCATAATATTGCCCCTGTCTAACTCTCTAGTAAGGCCACATCTGGAATATGGAATTCAGTTCTGGGCACCACATTACAAAAAAGATATTGCAGTTTTAGAGCAGGTGCAGAGACGAGCAACACAATTGATGCGTGGGATGGAAGGTCTCACTTATCAAGAAAGGTTAGATAAACTGGGTTTATTTAGTCTAGAGAAAAGACGCCTTAGAGGGGATCTAATTAACATGTATAAATACATCAGAGGGCAATATAATACCTTGGCGGATGAGCTTTTTGTCCCTACGCCTTCTCAAAGGACTAGAGGACATGATCTGCGCATGGAGGAAAAACGTTTTAGCCATTTATTTAGGAAAGGGTTCTTTACAGTAAGAGTGATTAAGATGTGGAATGCATTGCCACAGGAAGTCGTTATGGCAAACTCTATACCTGCATTTAAAGGGGGCTTAGATGCTTTCCTTGCGTTGAAAGACATCCATGGCTACAATTACTAGGTAATGCCTAATGATGTTGATCCAGGGATTTTATCTGATTGCCATCTGGAGTCGGGAAGGAATTTTTCCCTTTAGGGGCTAATTGGACCATGCCTTGTAAGGGTTTTTTCGCCTTCCTCTGGATCAACAGGGATATGTGAGGGAGCAGGCTGGTGTTGTACTTTATACTGGTTGAACTCGATGGACGTATGTCTTTTTTCAACCAAAATAACTATGTAACTATGTAACTATGTAACTATGTAACATAGAAAACTTACCGTTGGCTCTAGATTCTAATCTATCACTCCGATTTGCAAACGGATTTCACTGAAGCTGTATTTTTCATCCCAGAACATAGTTTAGGGGCCATTACCTCTTCAACTATAGTCATTTTTCTTTCGATTGCAAACGTAACCAGGTTTCAATGGTGTAATGGTTTAACATAGAAAACTTACCGTTGGCTCTAGATTCTAATCTATCACTCCGATTTGCAAACGGATTTCACTGAAGCTGTATTTTTCATCCCAGAACATAGTTTAGCGGCCACTACCTCTTCAACTATACTCATTTTTCTTTCGATTGCAAACGTAACCAGTTTTTCAATAGTGTAATGGTTTAACATAGAAAACTTACCGTTGGCTCTAGATTCTAATCTATCACTCCGATTTGCAAACGGATTTCACTGAAGCTGTAACTTTCATCCTAGAACATAGTTTAGGGGCCATTACCTCTTCAACTATAGTCACTTTTCTTTCGATTGCAAACGTAACCAGTTTTTCAATGGTGTAATGGTTTAACATAGAAAACTTACCGTTGGCTCTAGATTCTAATCTATCACTCCGATTTGCAAACGGATTTCACTGAAGCTGTAACTTTCATCCCAGAACATAGTTTAGGGGCCATTACCTCTTCAACTATAGTCATTTTTCTTTCGTTTCAAGGGTGTTTATTGAAATAAAGTCACATGAACAAAAAACACATACGTTCAAATATTCCCCACATGCGGGGAGTAGCAAATAATAGCTTACCATGTGGACAAATCACTGCCAATCATAGGGTTCATCACTGTAACATAAACATATGTCACAGCTATAACCCAGATTGTTTAACACTAATGTTATCAGCATTTTGGGGTAGGGTTATGGGCTAGAGGAAAAGAAAAGGGGGGTGGGAAGAGAGTAGGAAGGACAAGGATAGGGGGGGTGGGATCCAGGGACGTTCCTAGAGTGGGTGGACCACAGCATGCCATAGGTATCGTCCGGGGGGAAAAAAGGGAGAAAGGGGAAAGGGGAAATAGACGAGTTGAGCTAACGTAGCTTCACAATCAGGGTAAAACAACCGAAGCACCACCTCCCTTCACACAGTCCCACACAATATCTTCTTTGGTGTCAGAGGAAAAGCATTGTCATATAGAGACGTAGAATCATAGAGCTCCGTGGATGGGTTCAGAGATCAAAAGACATGGAGAACATGTGAAAGGCCAAGATTCTTTTGCCAGTCTATCCACAGATCCCACACCTTATAGAAGCTATCCAGGGTATCGAAGATTTTAGCGCTTATGTGCTCCGATGCCATGGTATTATTGAGTTCCCTGAAAACTGCTTCAACAGACAAAGATTTCCCTCTCCAATTACGTGCCAAATGTCTCTTGGCTTGTGCCATTACAAATTGGATAAATTTGTGCAGAGCGTATTTTATTGGGGCTGGTCTATTCCCGAGGAGTATGACAGAGGGATCTAGGTCCGTTTGGATGTTAGTAATCAATTTGATCTTAGACCAAATAGCCTTCCAGTATCTTTGTGCTGTGGGGCAAGCCCACCATATGTGCCATAGGTCACTAATTTGATTGCACTTACGGAAGCAGGGGTCCGTAGATGAAGGGTTGAAGAGGTTTAATTTATATGGGGTAAGATAAACTCTGTGAAGCAGCCTCAGGGATGTCTCAATGGATGAGTAGAATAAGGATCCACGTGTTAAGGTTGTGGAACAGTGAGCCCATCTAGTTTCCGATAGTTCGAACCCACAGTCCCTCTCCCAGTCCAGCTGGGCCTTGAGTTTCCCATCTAAAACTGGTTGAGAGAGTATGGCATATGTATCCGATATGAACCCCCTATCAATCGGCCGATTCTTACATCTAATCTCGAAGGGTGAGTAGGTGAGAATCGTCCTGTGCGGATCTATGGTATCTAGGTATTTGAATATCCCTGCCAATCTGCCCCACTCCTCTCTAGGTACTCTGTATTTCTCGCAGAAATGATTCGGAGTGCAAATTTTGAAGGTCAGTAAAAATTTACCCACTCTGGTTAATCCGTTTTGAGTCCACCATTTATATTGTGCTATTTTTAATCCTAAGGGGAAATCTGGGTTGCCAAATATGGTGGTCATGAGTGAGATAGGTGATTGCAAAGAGTAGAGTTGCCTAGTTCTGGACCATAAACTTAGGGCATATGCTGAGATGGGTGAGACTTTAGAGATCTTCTGGATGGGTATAGTACGGGCCCACATGAGTCCTACCATGGAGAAAGGGGCTACCAGCAGTGATTCAATTTCTACCCACAAAGGGGCCGACTCAGTAGGGGCATTGACACTGGCCAGCTGGGTGAGTCTGGCAGCTTTATAGTAATTAAAAAGCAAGGGAGCGTTGAGGCCTCCAAGGTCTCTGGGTCTGGCTAAAGTCAAATATTTTATCCTGGCCTTCCGGTTCCTCCAAATAAAGCGTTGGATCAAGGTTTGTAAATGCTGTATCGGGCCTTTAGTGACGGGGATCGGTATAGTCCTAAAGAGGTACAACAGTCGTGGAAGTAGAGTCATTCTGACCGCCGCCACTCTACCCAACATAGAGAGGGGATAGTCAGTCCAAGTCTCCAAGTCTTTTGCTAGTTTAGCGTACATTGGCGGGTAGTTAGTGGGGTATAATTTCTGTGGGTCAGCGGTTAATTTAATACCCAAGTAATTTATGTATTTGGGTTGATATATCAGGCCCAAGGATTCTGCTAAAGCTGTGGCCTGCTTCTGGGGCATGTCAGCTATCATTACTTCCGATTTATCCAAATTCAATTTGAATCCGGAGAACTTCGAGAAGTGGTCAATCTCTTTGAGAAGTTTTGGGATGGAAGTGTGCGGTGTAGTTAATGTCAGGAGAATATCATCCGCGAATAGCGAAAGTTTGTACTCCTTGGATTTAATCGTGACTCCCGTAATTTCAGGCGTTCTTCGTATCCTCTCTGCCAAGGGCTCCATCACCAACGCAAAGATTGCCGGTGAAAGAGGGCAGCCTTGTCTCGTGCCTCTCTGTATTGGAAATGTGGTCCTCGAGGAGGCAGGCATTTTTAATGCGGCGGAAGGGGCTGAATAAAGTGCTGTTATCGCATTTAAGAAGTTACCCTTAATTCCATACTGTCGTAGGACAGCCAGCATGTATGGCCACTTAATAAGGTCAAAAGCCTTCTCCATATCTAAAGATAGGGTGGCCATACATACGGCTGCCCGTTTGTAGTGTTGCTGCAAGTTAACAATCTTCCTTATATTGTCCGGGGCTTGTCTCATGGGAATAAAGCCAACTTGGTCCTTGTTGACCAAGGCTGGCAGAATTTTATTTACTCTTTCCGCTAGGATGGAGGTAAGGAGCTTGTAATCTACTCCAAGGAGGGAGATTGGGCGATAATTCTTGGGTAGAAGTGGGTCCCTTTGAGGTTTAGGGATCACAACAATGGCCGATGACAAGAATTCAGGGGGGGGGGGGGGGGCATTTCCCTTCAATATGTGGTTATAAAATTTGATTAAATGGGGTGAAAGGGTGGTTTCATATTTTTTATAGTATAGGGCTGTCAGTCCGTCCGGTCCAGGGGCTTTTGAACGTTTCGATTTTTTGATTGCGTCATGTAATTCTTCCTGGGAGATGTCAGCGTTAAGCATGGTAAGGGTGTTTTCAGTAACCGTTTTCCTCGTAGTGTCCGCCAAGTAGTTCTGTCTCAGTCGAGGGGAAGAGTCAGGGGAACTGTCTGAATATAAATTACTATAGTAATTGGAAAAGGTCTCATATATTTTGTCTGGACTGGAAGTGATCTTTCCACTTTTGTCTCTAATCTTCACCACCCGATTAATGGCCTGCTGAGCCCTAAGTTTAGATGCCAGCCATCTTTTGGGCTTATTGATCTGGTCATATGCTGTTGCCGCAGACCATCGCAAAGCCTTTTCCACCTCAGAGTTCAGTATGACCTCCATCTGAAGTTGGAGGTCTTGTATTTGTTTGAGGAGGTATCTAGTCGGGTGGATTTGATTAGCTATGTGCAATTTATGTAATTTGTGTTCCAGATTCGATAAAACCTCCTTTCGTTCCTTCTTAAATTTAGAGGCGATCTGTATAAGGGTACCTCTAATCACAGCCTTATGGGCTAGCCATACCATAGCTGGAGACATGTCCTCCGATGCATTGTGGAGGAAATAATCATCCAGGGAGGATTCCACTTTCTCGTAGATCTCTGAGTTGTATAGAAGCGACTCATTCAGACGCCAAGGTGACTTCTGTGTTTTTGGAGTCAGAGAGTGAAATGAGGCAAGTACCGGGTCGTGGTCCGACCACGGGCACAGGAGTATCCTAGAATATATTAACGAGGAGACCAAATGCGAGGAGGCCATAATCAGGTCAATCCTTGCATAGGAATTATGTGGTGCCGACAAATGGGTGTATCCTTTCTTATTGCCATTGAATTCCCTCCAAAGATCAATAAGAGAGTGCAATTTCGAAAGATTATCAAAAAAGTTTGTGATTTTTTTGGCGTCTGAAGGTCTGGCTGGGTGCGTTCTATCCGTCAAGTTATTGGGGGCCACATTAAAATCGCCCGCCCAAATAAGGGAATCATATGTAAGTGTTAACAAAATGTCAGAGATCTTAGAGGCTGTGGCAAGTGCTCTATCCGGGGGGGCATACATGTTGACAATGCATAAAATCTTATCCTGGTGTTGACCTAGTAAAATACTGTATGTTCCCTCCTTGTCATTAAGGTGTGACAATAATTCAAACGGAAAGGAGTTAGCCAACATAGTCAGAACTCCTCTTTGTTTCTTATGGTAGTTAGATAGGAACGTTCTCTGGTATTGGAGGTGGAAAAATTTCGGGTGGGACTTGTCAGTGAAATGCGTCTCCTGAATACAAATCACATCAGGAGAGGATCTCACCAGTTCCATAATTGCCTTCTTCCGTTTTTGGGGGGAGTTAAGGCCTCTGACGTTATGTGAAATTAAGTTAAAGGTTTTGGAGCTCGTCATGGATAGTGATAGATCCAAGTGGTAGATTGACGAGCCCTAGACTCAGGAAGATTCAAGACATCGGGGGTGTGTGATATCAGGGTAGATAGGTATCGGCTGCAAAGACATAGAAAGACACATTTCTCAACTCTGGGGATCAGGGGGGTAGCTATAAGTACAGGTTGATAGGCTGGGGGGAGGGGGTTAGCACAAGTGTGCAAAGATAATGACCGGAGAAGAGTCCACGCTATCAGCGTGGTCCATAATCCAGACACCATCCTAGTGTTGGGGGACAACAACTGTGGTCCCAACTTGAACTGCCTTAAAACCTATAAAAAGAAAAACATAATGTATAACCTAAACACCAGGCATCGGGGCGCATAAATCAACAGTAAGTTACTATAGCTAATAATAAGTCAGCAATTATAAACAAAAGAAAAAGAGAAAACATCACCCATAAAGACAATGTCCTGATGATTTCCAGGATGTTCATTCATCCTTAGCCTCACGGTATGGCCCATAACAGGGCGAGCATGAAGGAAACAGGCCCATCATCATAAAGGGGCCTATAGTCCCGCAGGGAGTGATCTGAGGAAACAATATAGTCCCATGTGGGTCATCATATTGTGAGAACCAGTAATGTTAATGGTAGACCATGACCCACATCATAAAGGGGTTAGTCCTCAGGTCTCCCAGCGGTGACCTGGCACAAGTGAGTCCTCTTGGGTCTTGCAAGAAGAATATCAGGCTGCATCCATGTCAAGGGCTCTTGGACGGTAAGATGAAGGGCCTCGTGCTGTATTCCATGACTGGGTCAGACGTCCTGTACGTCTGGGCTTGGGCTGTTGAGTCGGCGGAGAGGGCAAAGTGAATGGTATGTCAGCCTCCGTAAGAATCGCCTTGACTTCATCAGGCTTCTTGCAGGTGAAGACCTTATTATCAATCTTAAAGGTGATCATGAATGGGAAACCCCATCTGTAGCGGATGTCTTTTTGTTGCAAGGCCAAGGTGTAAGGCCGCATTTCACGTCTTTTGAGAATGGTCATGGGTGACAGGTCCGTAAAGATCTGGACGGATGATGGAACATCTGGGAGGGATGTCAAGCCTCGAGCTGCTAGAAGGATCTTGTCTCGGATATCTTCCGAGTAAAATTTCACGATGACATCCCTTGGCAGCTCTGGGTTGCGCATTTTGACTAGGGAGCGATGTATACGCACTATTCGAAGCAATGAGGAATCAATCTGTGGTAGAAGGGCACCAAACAGGTTAGCTGCGACTGCCTCCAAATCAGTAAATGATTCCGTCATTTTTCTTTCGATTGCAAACGTAACCAGTTTTTCAATGGTGTAATGGTTTAACATAGAAAACTTACCGTTGGCTCTAGATTCTAATCTATCACTCCGATTTGCAAACGGATTTCACTGAAGCTGTATTTTTCATCCCAGAACATAGTTTAGGGGCCATTACCTCTTCAACTATAGTCATTTTTCTTTCGATTGCAAACGTAACCAGTTTTTCAATGGTGTAATGGTTTAACATAGAAAACTTACCGTTGGCTCTAGATTCTAATCTATCACTCCGATTTGCAAACGGATTTCAATGAAGCTGTATTTTTTATCCCAGAACATAGTTTAGGGGCCATTACCTCTTCAACTATAGTCATTTTTCTTTCGATTGCAAACGTACCCAGTTTTTCAATGGTGTAATGGTTTAACATAGAAAACTTACCGTTGGCTCTAGATTCTAATCTATCACTCCGATTTGCAAACGGATTTCACTGAAGCTGTAACTTTCATCCCAGAACATAGTTTAGGGGCCATTACCTCTTCAACTATAGTCATTTTTCTTTCGATTGCAAACGTAACCAGTTTTTCAATGGTGTAATGGTTTAACATAGAAAACTTACCGTTGGCTCTAGATTCTAATCTATCACTCCGATTTGCAAACGGATTTCACTGAAGCTGTATTTTTCATCCCAGAACATAGTTTAGGGGCCATTACCTCTTCAACTATAGTCATTTTTCTTTCGATTGCAAACGTAACCAGTTTTTCAATGGTGTAATGGTTTAACATAGAAAACTTACCGTTGGCTCTAGATTCTAATCTATCACTCCGATTTGCAAACGGATTTCAATGAAGCTGTATTTTTTATCCCAGAACATAGTTTAGGGGCCATTACCTCTTCAACTATAGTCATTTTTCTTTCGATTGCAAACGTACCCAGTTTTTCAATGGTGTAATGGTTTAACATAGAAAACTTACCGTTGGCTCTAGATTCTAATCTATCACTCCGATTTGCAAACGGATTTCACTGAAGCTGTAACTTTCATCCCAGAACATAGTTTAGGGGCCATTACCTCTTCAACTATAGTCATTTTTCTTTCGATTGCAAACGTAACCAGTTTTTCAATGGTGTAATGGTTTAACATAGAAAACTTACCGTTGGCTCTAGATTCTAATCTATCACTCCGATTTGCAAACGGATTTCACTGAAGCTGTATTTTTCATCCCAGAACATAGTTTAGGGGCCATTACCTCTTCAACTATAGTCATTTTTCTTTCGATTGCAAACGTAACCAGTTTTTCAATGGTGTAATGGTTTAACATAGAAAACTTACCGTTGGCTCTAGATTCTAATCTATCACTCCGATTTGCAAACGGATTTCAATGAAGCTGTATTTTTTATCCCAGAACATAGTTTAGGGGCCATTACCTCTTCAACTATAGTCATTTTTCTTTCGATTGCAAACGTACCCAGTTTTTCAATGGTGTAATGGTTTAACATAGAAAACTTACCGTTGGCTCTAGATTCTAATCTATCACTCCGATTTGCAAACGGATTTCACTGAAGCTGTAACTTTCATCCCAGAACATAGTTTAGGGGCCATTACCTATTCAACTATAGTCATTTTTCTTTCGATTGCAAACGTATTCAGGTTTCAATGGTGTAATGGTTTAACATAGAAAACTTACCGTTGGCTCTAGATTCTAATCTACCACTCCGATTTGCAAACGGATTTCACTGAAGCTGTATTTTTCATCCCAGAACATAGTTTAGGGGCCACTACCTCTTCAAATATACTCATTTTTCTTTCGATTGCAAACGTAACCAGTTTTTCAATGGTGTAATGGTTTAACATAGAAAACTTACCGTTGGCTCTAGATTCTAATCTATCACTCCGATTTGCAAACGGATTTCACTGAAGCTGTAACTTTCATCCTAGAACATAGTTTAGGGGCCATTACCTCTTCAACTATAGTCACTTTTCTTTCGATTGCAAACGTAACCAGTTTTTCAATGGTGTAATGGTTTAACATAGAAAACTTACCGTTGGCTCTAGATTCTAATCTATCACTCCGATTTGCAAACGGATTTCACTGAAGCTGTAACTTTCATCCCAGAACATAGTTTAGGGGCCATTACCTCTTCAACTATAGTCATTTTTCTTTCGATTGCAAACGTAACCAGTTTTTCAATGGTGTAATGGTTTAACATAGAAAACTTACCGTTGGCTCTAGATTCTAATCTATCACTCCGATTTGCAAACGGATTTCACTGAAGCTGTATTTTTCATCCCAGAACATAGTTTAGGGGCCATTACCTCTTCAACTATAGTCATTTTTCTTTCGATTGCAAACGTAACCAGTTTTTCAATGGTGTAATGGTTTAACATAGAAAACTTACTGTTGGCTCTAGATTCTAATCTATCACTCCTATGCGTTCTCCCGCATTTTTAGATGTAGTCAGTACTTTAACTACACTTCCGCAAATGTATGCGGATTTCCGCATCTGTTCCTACGGAACTCCGCTATAAATATCCGGAAATCCGAAAATCAGGAGTCTTTTCGAAAATAATGCGGAAAGATTTATGTATATACTTTAACTAATAAACCTGTTCAAAAATTCTTATTTGATTTTAATTTGATATCTGTCACTGCTGATATAAACTACTGTATTTAACTCATAACAAAAAACTATTTATAAAAAACAGTTTATGTATAACTTTGACATATGTTATTTAATACATTTTATTTGAAATGTTGTAAAAATTCCTTTTGAAAAAATTTCCAATAAAAAACATTGAAACCGGTTTAACATAGAAAACTTACCGTTGGCTCTAGATTCTAATCTATCACTCCGATTTGCAAACGGATTTCACTGAAGCTGTAACTTTCATCCCAGAACATAGTTTAGGGGCCATTACCTCTTCAACTATACTCATTTTTCTTTCGATTGGAAACGTAACCAGTTTTTCAATGGTGTAATGGTTTAACATAGAAAACTTACCGTTGGCTCTAGATTCTAATCTATCACTCCGATTTGCAAACGGATTTCACTGAAGTTGTAACTTTCATCCCAGAACATAGTTTAGGGGCCACTACCTCTTCAACTATACTCATTTTTCTTTCGATTGCAAACGTAACCAGTTTTTCAATGGTGTAATGGTTTAACATAGAAAACTTACCGTTGGCTCTAGATTCTAATCTATCACTCCGATTTGCAAACGGATTTCACTGAAGCTGTATTTTTCATCCCAGAACATAGTTTAGGGGCCATTACCTCTTCAACTATAGTCATTTTTCTTTCGATTGCAAACGTAACCAGTTTTTCAATGGTGTAATGGTTTAACATAGAAAACTTACCGTTGGCTCTAGATTCTAATCTATCACTCCGATTTGCAAACGGATTTCACTGAAGCTGTATTTTTCATCCCAGAACATAGTTTAGGGGCCATTACCTCTTCAACTATACTCATTTTTCTTTCGATTGCAAACGTAACCAGTTTTTCAATGGTGTAATGGTTTAACATAGAAAACTTACCATTGGCTATAGATTCTAATCTATCACTCCGATTTGCAAACGGATTTCAATGAAGCTGTATTTTTTATCCCAGAACATAGTTTAGGGGCCATTACCTCTTCAACTATAGTCATTTTTCTTTCGATTGCAAACGTACCCAGTTTTTCAATGGTGTAATGGTTTAACATAGAAAACTTACCGTTGGCTCTAGATTCTAATCTATCACTCCGATTTGCAAACGGATTTCACTGAAGCTGTAACTTTCATCCCAGAACATAGTTTAGGGGCCATTACCTATTCAACTATAGTCATTTTTCTTTCGATTGCAAACGTAACCAGGTTTCAATTGTGTAATGGTTTAACATAGAAAACTTACCGTTGGCTCTAGATTCTAATCTACCACTCCGATTTGCAAACGGATTTCACTGAAGCTGTATTTTTCATCCCAGAACATAGTTTAGGGGCCACTACCTCTTCAAATATACTCATTTTTCTTTCGATTGCAAACGTAACCAGTTTTTCAATGGTGTAATGGTTTAACATAGAAAACTTACCGTTGGCTCTAGATTCTAATCTATCACTCCGATTTGCAAACGGATTTCACTGAAGCTGTAACTTTCATCCTAGAACATAGTTTAGGGGCCATTACCTCTTCAACTATAGTCACTTTTCTTTTGATTGCAAACGTAACCAGTTTTTCAATGGTGTAATGGTTTAACATAGAAAACTTACCGTTGGCTCTAGATTCTAATCTATCACTCCGATTTGCAAACGGATTTCACTGAAGCTGTAACTTTCATCCCAGAACATAGTTTAGGGGCCATTACCTCTTCAACTATAGTCATTTTTCTTTCGATTGCAAACGTAACCAGTTGTTCAATGGTGTAATGGTTTAACATAGAAAACTTACCGTTGGCTCTAGATTCTAATCTATCACTCCGATTTGCAAACGGATTTCACTGAAGCTGTATTTTTCATCCCAGAACATAGTTTAGGGGCCATTACCTCTTCAACTATAGTCATTTTTCTTTCGATTGCAAACGTAACCAGTTTTTCAATGGTGTAATGGTTTAACATAGAAAACTTACCGTTGGCTCTAGATTCTAATCTATCACTCCTATGCGTTCTCCCGCATTTTTAGATGTAGTCAGTACTTTAACTACACTTCCGCAAATTTATGTGGATTTCCGCATCTGTTCCTACGGAACTCCGCTATAACTATCCGGAAATCCGAAAATCAGGAGTCTTTTCGAAAATAATGCGGAAAGATTTATGTATATACTTTAACTAATAAACCTGTTAAAAAATTCTTATTTGATTTTAATTTGATATCTGTCACTGCTGATATAAACTACTGTATTTAACTCATAACAAAAAACTATTTATAAAAAACAGTTTATGTATAACTTTGACATATGTTATTTAATACATTTTATTTGAAATGTTGTAAAAATTCCTTTTGAAAAAATTTCCAATAAAAAACATTGAAACCGGTTTAACATAGAAAACTTACCGTTGGCTCTAGATTCTAATCTATCACTCCGATTTGCAAACGGATTTCACTGAAGCTGTAACTTTCATCCCAGAACATAGTTTAGGGGCCACTACCTCTTCAACTATACTCATTTTTCTTTCGATTGCAAACGTAACCAGTTTTTCAATGGTGTAATGGTTTAACATAGAAAACTTACCGTTGGCTCTAGATTCTAATCTATCACTCCGATTTGCAAACGGATTTCACTGAAGCTGTATTTTTCATCCCAGAACATAGTTTAGGGGCCATTACCTCTTCAACTATAGTCATTTTTCTTTCGATTGCAAACGTAACCAGTTTTTCAATGGTGTAATGGTTTAACATAAAAAACTTACCGTTGGCTCTAGATTCTAATCTATCACTCCGATTTGCAAATGGATTTCACTGAAGCTGTAACTTTCATCCTAGAACATAGTTTAGGGGCCATTACCTCTTCAACTATAGTCATTTTTCTTTCGATTGCAAACGTAACCAGTTTTTCAATGGTGTAATGGTTTAACATAGAAAACTTACCGTTGGCTCTAGATTCTAATCTATCACTCCGATTTGCAAACGGATTTCACTGAAGCTGTAACTTTCATCCCAGAACATAGTTTAGGGGCCATTACCTCTTCAACTATAGTCATTTTTCTTTTGATTGCAAACGTAACCAGTTTTTCAATGGTGTAATGGTTTAACATAGAAAACTTACCGTTGGCTCTAGATTCTAATCTATCACTCCGATTTGCAAACGGATTTCACTGAAGCTGTAACTTTCATCCTAGAACATAGTTTAGGGGCCATTACCTCTTCAACTATAGTCATTTTTCTTTCGATTGCAAACGTAACCAGTTTTTCAGTGGTGTAATGGTTTAACATAGAAAACTTACAGTTGGCTCTAGATTCTAATCTATCACTCCGATTTGCAAATGGATTTCACTGAAGCTGTATTTTGCATCCCAGAACATAGTTTAGGGGCCATTACCTCTTCAACTATAGTCTGTGTGATTCTCAGAATACACTTTTTCATATAAAAGAAATATTTTTAGCAACAACTAGGAAAGGGCAGAAGCTCCCTGAACCTTTCTCAAAACTGGTTTTGTACGCTGATTTGTCACAGGCTACATTGAAAGCAAGGAAAACCTTTGGTCCTGTAACTACTGCCCTTAGACAAAAAGGTATCCCCTATGCGTGGGGTTTCCCCACATGCCTGAGGATCACCAATCAAGGTTACACACATGTCATAAAAAGTGTAGAAGAAGGCTATGAACTCTTGAGGAAAATGGGCATCCATGCTAATATACCCAAACCAGATAGAACCAAGCAGAAAGCTCATCAGGAAGAACAGTAGCAAATGGAATGGACACATGAACAACTGGAGAAAGAGAAGGAGAAAGATAAATCTGCAGAGGCTTCTGCAGGACCTGAAAAATGAGTGGTGCTTTGCCACAACTGTTTTTCCCCCATAGGACTTTTCCCTGAGGATACATGTATACCAAAGGGAACTGTCTGTCATTAGGCTCAGCTGGAATGAGCCTAATTGGATTTCAGAAACTGAACTGTTTTGTTGTTTTATTTTTGTTTTTATTAGTGACAGTAGCAAAAGTTTATGCTACTAGTGTTGCTGTTTTAATTCTTTATTCCCAGTGTCTAGGTTTCCCTTGGAACATTGATCATTATTGTTTGTTTGAGATGCATTACAATCTGTCTCTCTTTTGTCTTACAAACATAGCAAAGAACTGGAATCATCTGCTCAGATACATCCTCTGGACTGCAAGTGTGTATTGTTCTATTCATGAGGTTAATGTGCTTAACTTAATCCTACTGTTTGACATTATACATATAGACAATGGCTAAGGAACTCAAGTTAATCTCATTAAATGTGAGAGGGTTGAATTCCTATAGAAAACGTTATTTACTCCAAAAACTGATTAAGGAAGAAAATGCAGATATTGTTTGTGTTCAAGAGTCACATCTAAATAAATGAGGGGCCTCTAAATTAAAAATCTTTCAATGTACTAATATATTTCATTCAAATTTACAAAAAAAAAAGAAATGTGGAGTTTTGATAGCTATTAAAGACTCCCTGGGTATGGTTATAGAAAATAATTTTTGTAGTCCTGATGGTAGATTAGTGGTAGTCACGGGAAAGATCAACTCTGAAGAAATAACCATTGCAAATATATACGCCCCAAATTTCCACCAAACCAATTATATTAATAAAAAACTTAAAAAAATACAAAATTTATCGAAAGGATGTTTAATAATTGTAGGCGATTTTAATGCAATAGTAGATCCCCAAATAGACTCAACCACCCAAAGTAGAAGAGCATCTTCAACAATTCAATCATCTTTAATTAAATCAGAACTCTATGACACTTGGAGATGCTTACATCCCAAGGAAAAACAATATTCATATTATTCCCCTGTCCATAAGTCGTTTACCAGAGTTGATCTTTTCCTGACTGATAGGTTCACTCTACCATGGATCTCAGGAGTAGAAATAGGTGCAAGAATATGGTCAGACCATTCCCCACTATTGATTAGAATACAATTACAAAACCCCCAATTAAATGCAAACATTTGGAGACTTAATAAATACATTTTAAACTCTGAACACACATCTCCATATATAAAAAAGGATCTAGAAGAATATTTTAAAATTAATAACAATAATGAAGTATCAAAAACTGTGATATGGAATGCACACAAGGCATACATGAGGGAAGTGTTTATAAAACATGGTTCGATTCAAAAGAAAAAAAATTTAAAGAAAAAACTAATTCCCTTTTAAATAAAATCAAAAAATTAGAATTAGATATTTTTGGAAAAAATAAATCAGAATTAATCCCTACTTTAGAGGAAACACGTCAAGAATTGGCAGACTGCATGTACCAGCAATATGACAGGTGGCAGTCTATGTTAAAAGAAACATGGTACTATGAAAAAAATAAAGCAGGGAAAGCTATGGCCCAAAAGATAAAAGGTAGGAGAATATACCAGAGAATTGTTAAAATCAGAGACCCTAGAACTAACACAGAAGTATATCACCCCAACCAAATAGGTGATGCTTTGGCCTCATATTATGAGAATCTTTATAATTTAGAAAAAAATCCAAAAACACATGTCCCATCAAACTCAGAGATTGATAACTACTTAAAAGATATCACCTTACCCTCCTTGTCTGAATTTGAGCAAAAACAAATAGATGTACCATTCCGCCAGCAAGAAATAGAGGAGGCCATTAGAGACTTAAAGAAGGACAAGGCACCAGGAGCGGATGGATTTGTAAATGAGTATTATAAGAAATTCAGCTTTATTTTAATAAAGCCATTAACTGAAATGTTAAATGAAGTCGCAGCTCTTGGTGCCTTCCCCAAAGAAGCATTATCAGCCATCATAACGACCATACTAAAAGAAGGTAAGGATTTGGCAGATCCTGGAAACTACAGGCCAATATCCCTGTTGAATTCGGACATAAAAATATATGCCAGAATTATTGCATAATAATTCTAATAATAAAAAATAATAATAATAATTAATACCCCAATTGGTTCATCAAGACCAAGTGGGATTTATTAAAAATAGAACCACAAGTGATCGGACAAGGAAAGTGTTGGCATTGCTGCATAAGATCAAGCTCTGTCGGACGCCTACTCTCTTTGTCTCCTTAGACGCTGAGAAGGCGTTCAACAGAGTTAATTGGATATATATGGCTAAAGTTTTGAATAGATTTGGTATCTCTGGTTTCTTGTTTAAAGCTATCCTGGCCCTGTATTCCCAACCGTCCGCTAGAGTACTATCTTCTGGTTCACTATCTCCCCCTTTCTCAATTAGCAATGGTACTAGGCAGGGCTGCCCCCTTTCCCCTTTAATATTTATATTATCCCTAGAACCCCTAGCCCAAAAAATTAGAGAAAATCCGCAAATTCATGGCATAAAAACAGGAGCATCCTACACAAAATTGGGACTTTATGCGGATGATATCCTACTTTACCTACAGAAACCCACTATATCCCTGCCAAGTTTGAGTTTGGAGCTTGATTTTTTCTCGAGGGTCTCATACTATAAACTAAATCAAACTAAAACAGTTATACTCCCCTGTTATGTACCAGTAAACAATGTTGATGCTTTAAAAAATTCTTGCCAATATACATGGACAGACAAATCTATTAAATATTTAGGTATTTTAATAAGCCCAACAATAGCACAGTTATATAGAGAAAATTATGCCCCCTGGTTAACAAAATTAAAATCTAAATTAGACTCTTTAGCAAAATTGGAATTTTCATGGTTAGGTAGGTCAGCAGCATTTAAAATGATGTTATTACCACAATTATTATATCTATTTAGAAATCTCCCAATAAAAATCCCCCAGAAATTCTTCACCTCACTGCAACAGCTTCTAAATAAATTCATTTTAATGAACAAAAAATCTAGATTCTCTAATAAAATACTTACCACCCAAACTAACAGACTAGGCCTGGGAGTGCCTGACATAGAGAAGTATTATAAGGCCACTGTACTTGAACAATCCAGACCTTTGTGGACAAACGATAAAACTAAACAGTGGATTGCTATAGAAGTACTTCCCTCGGGTACTCTCAGGACCTACTTAGAATCTAGAATGTCATGGAAAATTCAACAATATGTTAAAAACCCAGTCACAATTAATACTTTTAAGATATGGAAAGATCTGTTGAAGTTGTGTAGAGAGGATGTTCTAGCAGTTGAAATACCCACACAGCTGTCAGCATTGCAGAATGTAATCAAAAATATAGATTTGGAGCACTGGCAGATGTGTGGGATAACGACTATAGAGGATCTTATGGTTGACTCTCAAGTTAGATCATTTGAGGAGTTGATACATGACTTTCATATCCCTATATCTGATAGACCCATGTATGAAAAAATACAAAAATTTCTGAACAAACACCCTTTTAATCCTATTCTCTTTCCCCCTATAATTAATAAAATTATCAGCCCAGAAGGTACAGATAAAAAAGGTACATCTATTTTATATAAAACACTTTTGGGACTATCAAAAGACCCTCAAAGGTGGCAATTGTATAATTGGCAAGAAAAATTAGAAATTGACATAGCAGAGGAAGATTGGGAATCAGCGTATAGATCTCTGAGGAAAGCATCTCACTGTGTTTCTCATAGTGAAGGTTATATCAAAATCCTCTGGCAATGGTATATGACCCCTGAAAGGATATCAAAATTCGACTCAAACTCATCCCCTTTGTGTTGGAGAGGTTGTAACCAATCAGGCTCTTTGATACATTTATTTTGGAAATGCCCAAAACTTAAAAAATTATGGGAAGAGGTAGAAAGATTTCTCAAAAAATTACCAATGTCACTTGAGACTATTCCCCCCAGTATGGCTTTGTTGAACATAGGTACCATGGACCTGCCAACCCAGGAGAGACTTATTTTTAATCATGTTTGTATTGCCACTAAAAATCTTATAGCAGCTAATTGGAAATCCCCAATTATACCAAAGATAGAAGATATTCTGAAAACAGTAGATTCCAATTTAATAGCTGAGAAAGCCTGGGCTATAAGAAATGGCAACCTTCAGTCTTTCCTGGGGAAGGCGGATCTGTGGCCTAAAATATACACACAATCAAAATTGTTGGATTTATAACTGAAAAAGCAATCTTCATGGTCCTTTAGTAAGAAAAATATCTATTCTCTCACTCCTACCCAGTTAATACCTAAAATTGTTAACATTTAATATATTGGATTCATAAGACACAGGACACCCATGGATATGTTTTTCAACATTAGAGAAGGATGTACTTTCAATATTGTTTTGAAACAAATAAGAAGGGAAATAGGATAAAACTAGATATTGGGAATGTATCATATAGAGTAGTAGGTTAGTTGGTTAGATTAGTTTGTAGTTTGTAGTTCTAGATACATAATTATAAACTATGTTTTTCTGTTGGATATATAGAATATCGATTAAACTATACCCAGACAATATATTTGAAGTTTTTTAGATAGTTGTGCTATATACATCACAGGGAGGAGTCCCTGGAATCTCTGTGGGGAGGTTAAGTCCTCCCATTTTCCAGGTTGACACCTACCCCTTCACTTTTGATGTCAAGTAATAGAATTAGTACTGCTATACTAGATCAGGTATTAGTTTAATGATTAGTTTAATGATTAGATAATTTTACTTCACTATATATAAAATTATAACCAGCAGTTTGGTTGTTTCCACTATCAACAGCCATTAAATACATAATACACATTTGAATCAGTGGTAACTCTTGTCCCTTATCTCAATATATCAAGACAACCATATTTCACATAAAAATGTAAATTTACAAGTTATTAGGTGACTTTTTCCGCATTGACTGTTTAAATCTATCCAAAATCCGCAAACTATGCGTTCTCCCGCATTTTTAGATGTAGTCAGTACTTTAACTACACTTCCGCAAATTTATGCGGATTTCCGCATCTGTTCCTACGGAACTCCGCTATAAATATCCGGAAATCCGAAAATCAGGAGTCTTTTCGAAAATAATGCGGAAAGATTTATGTATATACTTTAACTAATAAACCTGTTCAAAAATTCTTACTTGATTTTAATTTGATATCTTTCACTGCTGATATAAACTACTGTATTTAACTCATAACAAAAAGCTATTTATAAAAAACTGTTTATGTATAACTTTGACATATGTTATTTAATACATTTTATTTGAAATGTTGTAAAAATTCCTTTCGAAAAAATTTCCAATAAAAAACATTGAAACCGGTTTAACATAGAAAACTTACCGTTGGCTCTAGATTCTAATCTATCACTCCGATTTGCAAACGGATTTCACTGAAGCTGTAACTTTCATCCCAGAACATAGTTTAGGGGCCATTACCTCTTCAACTATACTCATTTTTCTTTCGATTGCAAACGTAACCAGTTTTTCAATGGTGTAATGGTTTACCATAGAAAACTTACCGTTGGCTCTAGATTCTAATTTATCACTCCGATTTGCAAACGGATTTCACTGAAGCTGTAACTTTCATCCCAGAACATAGTTTAGGGGCCATTACCTCTTCAACTATACTCATTTTTCTTTCGATTGCAAACGTAACCAGTTTTTCAATGGTGTAATGGTTTAACATAGAAAACTTACCGTTGGCTCTAGATTCTAATCTATCACTCCGATTTGCAAACGGATTTCACTGAAGCTGTATTTTTCATACCAGAACATAGTTTAGGGGCCATTACCTCTTCAACTATAGTCATTTTTCTTTCGATTGCAAACGTAACCAGTTTTTCAATGGTGTAATGGTTTAACATAGAAAACTTACCGTTGGCTCTAGATTCTAATCTATCACTCCGATTTGCAAACGGATTTCACTGAAGCTGTAACTTTCATCCTAGAACATAGTTTAGGGGACATTACCTCTTCAACTATAGTCATTTTTCTTTCGATTGCAAACGTAACCAGGTTTCAATGGTGTAATGGTTTAACATAGAAAACTTACCGTTGGCTCTAGATTCTAATCTATCACTCCGATTTGCAAACGGATTTCACTGAAGTTGTAACTTTCATCCCAGATCATAGTTTAGGGGCCATTACCTGTTCAACTATAGTCATTTTTCTTTCGATTGCAAACGTAACCAGTTTTTCAATGGTGTAATGGTTTAACATAGAAAACTTACCGTTGGCTCTAGATTCTAATCTATCACTCCGATTTGCAAACGGATTTCACTGAAGCTGTATTTTTCATCCCAGAACATAGTTTAGGGGCCATTACCTCTTCAACTATACTCATTTTTCTTTCAATTGCAAACGTACCCAGTTTTTCAATGGTGTAATGGTTTAACATAGAAAACTTACCGTTGGCTCTAGATTCTAATCTATCACTCCGATTTGCAAACGGATTTCACTGAAGCTGTATTTTTCATACCAGAACATAGTTTAGGGGCCATTACCTCTTCAACTATAGTCATTTTTCTTTCGATTGCAAATGTAACCAGTTTTTCAATGGTGTAATGGTTTAACATAGAAAACTTACCGTTGGCTCTAGATTCTAATCTATCACTCCGATTTGCAAACGGATTTCACTGAAGCTGTAACTTTCATCCTAGAACATAGTTTAGGGGCCATTACCTCTTCAACTATAGTCATTTTTCTTTCGATTGCAAACGTAACCAGGTTTCAGTGGTGTAATGGTTTAACATAGAAAACTTACCGTTGGCTCTAGATTCTAATCTATCACTCCGATTTGCAAACGGATTTCACTGAAGCTGTATTTTTCATCCCAGAACATAGTTTAGGGGCCATTACCTCTTCAACTATACTCATTTTTCTTTCGATTGCAAACGTACCCAGTTTTTCAATGGTGTAATGGTTTAACATAGAAAACTTACCGTTGGCTCTAGATTCTAATCTATCACTCCGATTTGCAAACGGATTTCACTGAAGCTGTATTTTTCATACCAGAACATAGTTTAGGGGCCATTACCTCTTCAACTATAGTCATTTTTCTTTCGATTGCACACGTAACCAGTTTTTCAATGGTGTAATGGTTTAACATAGAAAACTTACCGTTGGCTCTAGATTCTAATCTATCACTCCGATTTGCAAACGGATTTCACTGAAGCTGTAACTTTCATCCTAGAACATAGTTTAGGGGCCATTACCTCTTCAACTATAGTCATTTTTCTTTCGATTGCAAATGTAACCAGGTTTCAATGGTGTAATGGTTTAACATAGAAAACTTACCGTTGGCTCTAGATTCTAATCTATCACTCCGATTTGCAAACGGATTTCACTGAAGTTGTAACTTTCATCCCAGATCATAGTTTAGTGGCCATTACCTCTTCAACTATAGTCCTTTTTCTTTCGATTGCAAACGTAACCAGTTTTTCAATGGTGTAATGGTTTAACATAGAAAACTTACCGTTGGCTCTAGATTCTAATCTATCACTCCGATTTGCAAACGGATTTCACTGAAGCTGTAACTTTCATCCCAGAACATAGTTTAGGGGCCATTACCTCTTCAACTATAGTCATTTTTCTTTCGATTGCAAACGTAACCAGTTTTTCAATGGTGTAATGGTTTAACATAGAAAACTTACCGTTGGCTCTAGATTCTAATCTATCACTCCGATTTGCAAACGGATTTCACTGAAGCTGTAACTTTCATCCCAGAACATAGTTTAGGGGCCATTACCTCTTCAACTATAGTCATTTTTCTTTCGATTGCAAACGTAACCAGTTTTTCAATGGTGTAATGGTTTAACAAAAGTTGAGGATGCAAGGACTGGGGAAGAGTCTGTGTTCATGGATAGGGAACTGGCTAATGGACAGAAAACAAAGAGTTGTGGTCAATGGATCATACTCAAAATGGGAGACTGTTAGCAGTGGGGTCCCACAGGGGTCTGTTCTGGGTCCAGTGCTCTTCAATTTATTTATTAATGACCTAGTAGATGCAGTAGTGAGCAATGTTGCTATTTTTGCAGATGATACAAAAGTGTGCAGAATCATTAACTCTCAGGAAGATAGTGTCATATTGCAACAGGATCTGGATAGGATGGCTATATGGGCACATACATGGCAGATGAAATTCAATGTTGACAAATGTAAGGTCATGCATTTTGGACGTACTAATGGTCTAGCACCATACAAAATAAATGGGATACAGTTGGGGACATCAAACTTGGAGAAGGACTTAGGAGTACTCATTGACAACAAGTTAAATAATCGTACTCAATGCCAAGCAGCTGCAGCTAAAGCTAACAAAATTTTGGGATGCATTAAAAGGGAAATAAAAACTCGAGATGCTAGCATAATATTGCCCCTGTCTAACTCTCTAGTAAGGCCACATCTGGAATATGGAATTCAGTTCTGGGCACCACATTACAAAAAAGATATTGCAGTTTTAGAGCAGGTGCAGAGACGAGCAACACAATTGATGCGTGGGATGGAAGGTCTCACTTATCAAGAAAGGTTAGATAAACTGGGTTTATTTAGTCTAGAGAAAAGACGCCTTAGAGGGGATCTAATTAACATGTATAAATACATCAGAGGGCAATATAATACCTTGGCGGATGAGCTTTTTGTCCCTACGCCTTCTCAAAGGACTAGAGGACATGATCTGCGCATGGAGGAAAAACGTTTTAGCCATTTATTTAGGAAAGGGTTCTTTACAGTAAGAGTGATTAAGATGTGGAATGCATTGCCACAGGAAGTCGTTATGGCAAACTCTATACCTGCATTTAAAGGGGGCTTAGATGCTTTCCTTGCGTTGAAAGACATCCATGGCTACAATTACTAGGTAATGCCTAATGATGTTGATCCAGGGATTTTATCTGATTGCCATCTGGAGTCGGGAAGGAATTTTTCCCTTTAGGGGCTAATTGGACCATGCCTTGTAAGGGTTTTTTCGCCTTCCTCTGGATCAACAGGGATATGTGAGGGAGCAGGCTGGTGTTGTACTTTATACTGGTTGAACTCGATGGACGTATGTCTTTTTTCAACCAAAATAACTATGTAACTATGTAACTATGTAACTATGTAACATAGAAAACTTACCGTTGGCTCTAGATTCTAATCTATCACTCCGATTTGCAAACGGATTTCACTGAAGCTGTATTTTTCATCCCAGAACATAGTTTAGGGGCCATTACCTCTTCAACTATAGTCATTTTTCTTTCGATTGCAAACGTAACCAGGTTTCAATGGTGTAATGGTTTAACATAGAAAACTTACCGTTGGCTCTAGATTCTAATCTATCACTCCGATTTGCAAACGGATTTCACTGAAGCTGTATTTTTCATCCCAGAACATAGTTTAGCGGCCACTACCTCTTCAACTATACTCATTTTTCTTTCGATTGCAAACGTAACCAGTTTTTCAATAGTGTAATGGTTTAACATAGAAAACTTACCGTTGGCTCTAGATTCTAATCTATCACTCCGATTTGCAAACGGATTTCACTGAAGCTGTAACTTTCATCCTAGAACATAGTTTAGGGGCCATTACCTCTTCAACTATAGTCACTTTTCTTTCGATTGCAAACGTAACCAGTTTTTCAATGGTGTAATGGTTTAACATAGAAAACTTACCGTTGGCTCTAGATTCTAATCTATCACTCCGATTTGCAAACGGATTTCACTGAAGCTGTAACTTTCATCCCAGAACATAGTTTAGGGGCCATTACCTCTTCAACTATAGTCATTTTTCTTTCGTTTCAAGGGTGTTTATTGAAATAAAGTCACATGAACAAAAAACACATACGTTCAAATATTCCCCACATGCGGGGAGTAGCAAATAATAGCTTACCATGTGGACAAATCACTGCCAATCATAGGGTTCATCACTGTAACATAAACATATGTCACAGCTATAACCCAGATTGTTTAACACTAATGTTATCAGCATTTTGGGGTAGGGTTATGGGCTAGAGGAAAAGAAAAGGGGGGTGGGAAGAGAGTAGGAAGGACAAGGATAGGGGGGGGTGGGATCCAGGGACGTTCCTAGAGTGGGTGGACCACAGCATGCCATAGGTATCGTCCGGGGGGAAAAAAGGGAGAAAGGGGAAAGGGGAAATAGACGAGTTGAGCTAACGTAGCTTCACAATCAGGGTAAAACAACCGAAGCACCACCTCCCTTCACACAGTCCCACACAATATCTTCTTTGGTGTCAGAGGAAAAGCATTGTCATATAGAGACGTAGAATCATAGAGCTCCGTGGATGGGTTCAGAGATCAAAAGACATGGAGAACATGTGAAAGGCCAAGATTCTTTTGCCAGTCTATCCACAGATCCCACACCTTATAGAAGCTATCCAGGGTATCGAAGATTTTAGCGCTTATGTGCTCCGATGCCATGGTATTATTGAGTTCCCTGAAAACTGCTTCAACAGACAAAGATTTCCCTCTCCAATTACGTGCCAAATGTCTCTTGGCTTGTGCCATTACAAATTGGATAAATTTGTGCAGAGCGTATTTTATTGGGGCTGGTCTATTCCCGAGGAGTATGACAGAGGGATCTAGGTCCGTTTGGATGTTAGTAATCAATTTGATCTTAGACCAAATAGCCTTCCAGTATCTTTGTGCTGTGGGGCAAGCCCACCATATGTGCCATAGGTCACTAATTTGATTGCACTTACGGAAGCAGGGGTCCGTAGATGAAGGGTTGAAGAGGTTTAATTTATATGGGGTAAGATAAACTCTGTGAAGCAGCCTCAGGGATGTCTCAATGGATGAGTAGAATAAGGATCCACGTGTTAAGGTTGTGGAACAGTGAGCCCATCTAGTTTCCGATAGTTCGAACCCACAGTCCCTCTCCCAGTCCAGCTGGGCCTTGAGTTTCCCATCTAAAACTGGTTGAGAGAGTATGGCATATGTATCCGATATGAACCCCCTATCAATCGGCCGATTCTTACATCTAATCTTGAAGGGTGAGTAGGTGAGAATCGTCCTGTGCGGATCTATGGTATCTAGGTATTTGAATATCCCTGCCAATCTGCCCCACTCCTCTCTAGGTACTCTGTATTTCTCGCAGAAATGATTCGGAGTGCAAATTTTGAAGGTCAGTAAAAATTTACCCACTCTGGTTAATCCGTTTTGAGTCCACCATTTATATTGTGCTATTTTTAATCCTAAGGGGAAATCTGGGTTGCCAAATATGGTGGTCATGAGTGAGATAGGTGATTGCAAAGAGTAGAGTTGCCTAGTTCTGGACCATAAACTTAGGGCATATGCTGAGATGGGTGAGACTTTAGAGATCTTCTGGATGGGTATAGTACGGGCCCACATGAGTCCTACCATGGAGAAAGGGGCTACCAGCAGTGATTCAATTTCTACCCACAAAGGGGCCGACTCAGTAGGGGCATTGACACTGGCTAGCTGGGTGAGTCTGGCAGCTTTATAGTAATTAAAAAGCAAGGGAGCGTTGAGGCCTCCAAGGTCTCTGGGTCTGGCTAAAGTCAAATATTTTATCCTGGCCTTCCGGTTCCTCCAAATAAAGCGTTGGATCAAGGTTTGTAAATGCTGTATCGGGCCTTTAGTGACGGGGATCGGTAAAGTCCTAAAGAGGTACAACAGTCGTGGAAGTAGAGTCATTCTGACCGCCGCCACTCTACCCAACATAGAGAGGGGATAGTCAGTCCAAGTCTCCAAGTCTTTTGCTAGTTTAGCGTACATTGGCGGGTAGTTAGTGGGGTATAATTTCTGTGGGTCAGCGGTTAATTTAATACCCAAGTAATTTATGTATTTGGGTTGATATATCAGGCCCAAGGATTCTGCTAAAGCTGTGGCCTGCTTCTGGGGCATGTCAGCTATCATTACTTCCGATTTATCCAAATTCAATTTGAATCCGGAGAACTTCGAGAAGTGGTCAATCTCTTTGAGAAGTTTTGGGATGGAAGTGTGCGGTGTAGTTAATGTCAGGAGAATATCATCCGCGAATAGCGAAAGTTTGTACTCCTTGGATTTAATCGTGACTCCCGTAATTTCAGGCGTTCTTCGTATCCTCTCTGCCAAGGGCTCCATCACCAACGCAAAGATTGCCGGTGAAAGAGGGCAGCCTTGTCTCGTGCCTCTCTGTATTGGAAATGTGGTCCTCGAGGAGGCAGGCATTTTTAATGCGGCGGAAGGGGCTGAATAAAGTGCTGTTATCGCATTTAAGAAGTTACCCTTAATTCCATACTGTCGTAGGACAGCCAGCATGTATGGCCACTTAATAAGGTCAAAAGCCTTCTCCATATCTAAAGATAGGGTGGCCATACATACGGCTGCCCGTTTGTAGTGTTGCTGCAAGTTAACAATCTTCCTTATATTGTCCGGGGCTTGTCTCATGGGAATAAAGCCAACTTGGTCCTTGTTGACCAAGGCTGGCAGAATTTTATTTACTCTTTCCGCTAGGATGGAGGTAAGGAGCTTGTAATCTACTCCAAGGAGGGAGATTGGGCGATAATTCTTGGGTAGAAGTGGGTCCCTTTGAGGTTTAGGGATCACAACAATGGCCGATGACAAGAATTCAGGGGGGGGGGGCATTTCCCTTCAATATGTGGTTATAAAATTTGATTAAATGGGGTGAAAGGGTGGTTTCATATTTTTTATAGTATAGGGCTGTCAGTCCGTCCGGTCCAGGGGCTTTTGAACGTTTCGATTTTTTGATTGCGTCATGTAATTCTTCCTGGGAGATGTCAGCGTTAAGCATGGTAAGTGTGTTTTCAGTAACCGTTTTCCTCGTAGTGTCCGCCAAGTAGTTCTGTCTCAGTCGAGGGGAAGAGTCAGGGGAACTGTCTGAATATAAATTACTATAGTAATTGGAAAAGGTCTCATATATTTTGTCTGGACTGGAAGTGATCTTTCCACTTTTGTCTCTAATCTTCACCACCCGATTAATGGCCTGCTGAGCCCTAAGTTTAGATGCCAGCCATCTTTTGGGCTTATTGATCTGGTCATATGCTGTTGCCGCAGACCATCGCAAAGCCTTTTCCACCTCAGAGTTCAGTATGACCTCCATCTGAAGTTGGAGGTCTTGTATTTGTTTGAGGAGGTATCTAGTCGGGTGGATTTGATTAGCTATGTGCAATTTATGTAATTTGTGTTCCAGATTCGATAAAACCTCCTTTCGTTCCTTCTTAAATTTAGAGGCGATCTGTATAAGGGTACCTCTAATCACAGCCTTATGGGCTAGCCATACCATAGCTGGAGACATGTCCTCCGATGCATTGTGGAGGAAATAATCATCCAGGGAGGATTCCACTTTCTCGTAGATCTCTGAGTTGTATAGAAGCGACTCATTCAGACGCCAAGGTGACTTCTGTGTTTTTGGAGTCAGAGAGTGAAATGAGGCAAGTACCGGGTCGTGGTCCGACCACGGGCACAGGAGTATCCTAGAATATATTAACGAGGAGACCAAATGCGAGGAGGCCATAATCAGGTCAATCCTTGCATAGGAATTATGTGGTGCCGACAAATGGGTGTATCCTTTCTTATTGCCATTGAATTCCCTCCAAAGATCAATAAGAGAGTGCAATTTCGAAAGATTATCAAAAAAGTTTGTGATTTTTTTGGCGTCTGAAGGTCTGGCTGGGTGCGTTCTATCCGTCAAGTTATTGGGGGCCACATTAAAATCGCCCGCCCAAATAAGGGAATCATATGTAAGTGTTAACAAAATGTCAGAGATCTTAGAGGCTGTGGCAAGTGCTCTATCCGGGGGGGCATACATGTTGACAATGCATAAAATCTTATCCTGGTGTTGACCTAGTAAAATACTGTATGTTCCCTCCTTGTCATTAAGGTGTGACAATATTTCAAACGGAAAGGAGTTAGCCAACATAGTCAGAACTCCTCTTTGTTTCTTATGGTAGTTAGATAGGAACGTTCTCTGGTATTGGAGGTGGAAAAATTTCGGGTGGGACTTGTCAGTGAAATGCGTCTCCTGAATACAAATCACATCAGGAGAGGATCTCACCAGTTCCATAATTGCCTTCTTCCGTTTTTGGGGGGAGTTAAGGCCTCTGACGTTATGTGAAATTAAGTTAAAGGTTTTGGAGCTCGTCATGGATAGTGATAGATCCAAGTGGTAGATTGACGAGCCCTAGACTCAGGAAGATTCAAGACATCGGGGGTGTGTGATATCAGGGTAGATAGGTATCGGCTGCAAAGACATAGAAAGACACATTTCTCAACTCTGGGGATCAGGGGGGTAGCTATAAGTACAGGTTGATAGGCTGGGGGGAGGGGGTTAGCACAAGTGTGCAAAGATAATGACCGGAGAAGAGTCCACGCTATCAGCGTGGTCCATAATCCAGACACCATCCTAGTGTTGGGGGACAACAACTGTGGTCCCAACTTGAACTGCCTTAAAACCTATAAAAAGAAAAACATAATGTATAACCTAAACACCAGGCATCGGGGCGCATAAATCAACAGTAAGTTACTATAGCTAATAATAAGTCAGCAATTATAAACAAAAGAAAAAGAGAAAACATCACCCATAAAGACAATGTCCTGATGATTTCCAGGATGTTCATTCATCCTTAGCCTCACGGTATGGCCCATAACAGGGCGAGCATGAAGGAAACAGGCCCATCATCATAAAGGGGCCTATAGTCCCGCAGGGAGTGATCTGAGGAAACAATATAGTCCCATGTGGGTCATCATATTGTGAGAACCAGTAATGTTAATGGTAGACCATGACCCACATCATAAAGGGGTTAGTCCTCAGGTCTCCCAGCGGTGACCTGGCACAAGTGAGTCCTCTTGGGTCTTGCAAGAAGAATATCAGGCTGCATCCATGTCAAGGGCTCTTGGACGGTAAGATGAAGGGCCTCGTGCTGTATTCCATGACTGGGTCAGACGTCCTGTACGTCTGGGCTTGGGCTGTTGAGTCGGCGGAGAGGGCAAAGTGAATGGTATGTCAGCCTCCGTAAGAATCGCCTTGACTTCATCAGGCTTCTTGCAGGTGAAGACCTTATTATCAATCTTAAAGGTGATCATGAATGGGAAACCCCATCTGTAGCGGATGTCTTTTTGTTGCAAGGCCAAGGTGTAAGGCCGCATTTCACGTCTTTTGAGAATGGTCATGGGTGACAGGTCCGTAAAGATCTGGACGGATGATGGAACATCTGGGAGGGATGTCAAGCCTCGAGCTGCTAGAAGGATCTTGTCTCGGATATCTTCCGAGTAAAATTTCGCGATGACATCCCTTGGCAGCTCTGGGTTGCGCATTTTGACTAGGGAGCGATGTATACGCACTATTCGAAGCAATGAGGAATCAATCTGTGGTAGAAGGGCACCAAACAGGTTAGCTGCGACTGCCTCCAAATCAGTAAATGATTCCGTCATTTTTCTTTCGATTGCAAACGTAACCAGTTTTTCAATGGTGTAATGGTTTAACATAGAAAACTTACCGTTGGCTCTAGATTCTAATCTATCACTCCGATTTGCAAACGGATTTCACTGAAGCTGTATTTTTCATCCCAGAACATAGTTTAGGGGCCATTACCTCTTCAACTATAGTCATTTTTCTTTCGATTGCAAACGTAACCAGTTTTTCAATGGTGTAATGGTTTAACATAGAAAACTTACCGTTGGCTCTAGATTCTAATCTATCACTCCGATTTGCAAACGGATTTCACTGAAGCTGTATTTTTCATCCCAGAACATAGTTTAGGGGCCATTACCTCTTCAACTATACTCATTTTTCTTTCGATTGCAAACGTAACCAGTTTTTCAATGGTGTAATGGTTTAACATAGAAAACTTACCATTGGCTATAGATTCTAATCTATCACTCCGATTTGCAAACGGATTTCACTGAAGCTGTATTTTTCATCCCAGAACATAGTTTAGGGGCCATTACCTCTTCAACTATAGTCATTTTTCTTTCGATTGCAAACGTAACCAGGTTTTTAATGGTGTAATGGTTTAACATAGAAAACTTACCGTTGGCTCTAGATTCTAATCTATCACTCCGATTTGCAAACGGATTTCACTGAAGCTGTATTTTTCATCCCAGAACATAGTTTAGGGGCCATTACCTCTTCAACTATAGTCATTTTTCTTTCGATTGCAAACGTAACCAGTTTTTTAATGGTGTAATGGTTTAACATAGAAAACGTACCGTTGGCTCTAGATTCTAATCTCTCACTCCGATTTGCAAACGGATTTCACTGAAGCTGTAACTTTCATCCTAGAACATAGTTTAGGGGCCATTACCTCTTCAACTATAGTCATTTTTCTTTCGATTGCAAACGTAACCAGTTTTTCAATGGTGTAATGGTTTAACATAGAAAACTTACCGTTGGCTCTAGATTCTAATCTATCACTCCGATTTGTCAACGGATTTCACTGAAGCTGTAACTTTCATCCCAGAACATAGTTTAGGGGACATTACCTCTTCAACTATAGTCATTTTTCTTTCGATTGCAAACATAACCAGATTTTCAATGGTGTAATGGTTTAACATAGAAAACTTACCGTTGGCTCTAGATTCTAATCTATCACTCCGATTTGCAAACGGATTTCAATGAAGCTGTATTTTTTATCCCAGAACATAGTTTAGGGGCCATTACCTCTTCAACTATAGTCATTTTTCTTTCGATTGCAAACGTACCCAGTTTTTCAATGGTGTAATGGTTTAACATAGAAAACTTACCGTTGGCTCTAGATTCTAATCTATCACTCCGATTTGCAAACAGATTTCACTGAAGCTGTAACTTTCATCCCAGAACATAGTTTAGGGGCCATTACCTATTCAACTATAGTCATTTTTCTTTCGATTGCAAACGTAACCAGGTTTCAATGGTGTAATGGTTTAACATAGAAAACTTACCGTTGGCTCTAGATTCTAATCTACCACTCCGATTTGCAAACGGATTTCACTGAAGCTGTATTTTTCATCCCAGAACATAGTTTAGGGGCCACTACCTCTTCAAATATACTCATTTTTCTTTCGATTGCAAACGTAACCAGTTTTTCAATGGTGTAATGGTTTAACATAGAAAACTTACCGTTGGCTCTAGATTCTAATCTATCACTCCGATTTGCAAACGGATTTCACTGAAGCTGTAACTTTCATCCTAGAACATAGTTTAGGGGCCATTACCTCTTCAACTATAGTCACTTTTCTTTTGATTGCAAACGTAACCAGTTTTTCAATGGTGTAATGGTTTAACATAGAAAACTTACCGTTGGCTCTAGATTCTAATCTATCACTCCGATTTGCAAACGGATTTCACTGAAGCTGTAACTTTCATCCCAGAACATAGTTTAGGGGCCATTACCTCTTCAACTATAGTCATTTTTCTTTCGATTGCAAACGTAACCAGTTTTTCAATGGTGTAATGGTTTAACATAGAAAACTTACCGTTGGCTCTAGATTCTAATCTATCACTCCGATTTGCAAACGGATTTCACTGAAGCTGTATTTTTCATCCCAGAACATAGTTTAGGGGCCATTACCTCTTCAACTATAGTCATTTTTCTTTCGATTGCAAACGTAACCAGTTTTTCAATGGTGTAATGGTTTAACATAGAAAACGTACCGTTGGCTCTAGATTCTAATCTATCACTCCTATGCGTTCTCCCGCATTTTTAGATGTAGTCAGTACTTTAACTACACTTCCGCAAATTTATGCGGATTTCCGCATCTGTTCCTACGGAACTCCGCTATAAATATCCGGAAATCCGAAAATCAGGAGTCTTTTCGAAAATAATGCGGAAAGATTTATGTATATACTTTAACTAATAAACCTGTTCAAAGATTCTTATTTGATTTTAATTTGATATCTGTCACTGCTGATATAAACTACTGTATTTAACTCATAACAAAAAACTATTTATAAAAAACAGTTTATGTATAACTTTGACATATGTTATTTAATACATTTTATTTGAAATGTTGTAAAAATTCCTTTTGAAAAAATTTCCAATAAAAAACATTGAAACCGGTTTAACATAGAAAACTTACCGTTGGCTCTAGATTCTAATCTATCACTCCGATTTGCAAACGGATTTCACTGAAGCTGTAACTTTCATCCCAGAACATAGTTTAGGGGCTATTACCTCTTCAACTATACTCATTTTTCTTTCGATTGGAAACGTAACCAGTTTTTCAATGGTGTAATGGTTTAACATAGAAAACTTACCGTTGGCTCTAGATTCTAATCTATCACTCCGATTTGCAAACGGATTTCACTGAAGTTGTAACTTTCATCCCAGAACATAGTTTAGGGGCCACTACCTCTTCAACTATACTCATTTTTCTTTCGATTGCAAACGTAACCAGTTTTTCAATGGTGTAATGGTTTAACATAGAAAACTTACCGTTGGCTCTAGATTCTAATCTATCACTCCGATTTGCAAACGGATTTCACTGAAGCTGTATTTTTCATCCCAGAACATAGTTTAGGGGCCATTACCTCTTCAACTATAGTCATTTTTCTTTCGATTGCAAACGTAACCAGTTTTTCAATGGTGTAATGGTTTAACATAAAAAACTTACCGTTGGCTCTAGATTCTAATCTATCACTCCGATTTGCAAATGGATTTCACTGAAGCTGTAACTTTCATCCTAGAACATAGTTTAGGGGCCATTACCTCTTCAACTATAGTCATTTTTCTTTCGATTGCAAACGTAACCAGTTTTTCAATGGTGTAATGGTTTAACATAGAAAACTTACCGTTGGCTCTAGATTCTAATCTATCACTCCGATTTGCAAACGGATTTCACTGAAGCTGTAACTTTCATCCCAGAACATAGTTTAGGGGCCATTACCTCTTCAACTATAGTCATTTTTCTTTTGATTGCAAACGTAACCAGTTTTTCAATGGTGTAATGGTTTAACATAGAAAACTTACCGTTGGCTCTAGATTCTAATCTATCACTCCGATTTGCAAACGGATTTCACTGAAGCTGTAACTTTCATCCTAGAACATAGTTTAGGGGCCATTACCTCTTCAACTATAGTCATTTTTCTTTCGATTGCAAACGTAACCAGTTTTTCAGTGGTGTAATGGTTTAACATAGAAAACTTACAGTTGGCTCTAGATTCTAATCTATCACTCCGATTTGCAAATGGATTTCACTGAAGCTGTATTTTGCATCCCAGAACATAGTTTAGGGGCCATTACCTCTTCAACTATAGTCTGTGTGATTCTCAGAATACACTTTTTTCATATAAAAGAAATATTTTTAGCAACAACTAGGAAAGGGCAGAAGCTCCCTGAACCTTTCTCAAAACTGGTTTTGTACGCTGATTTGTCACAGGCTACATTGAAAGCAAGGAAAACCTTTGGTCCTGTAACTACTGCCCTTAGACAAAAAGGTATCCCCTATGCGTGGGGTTTCCCCACATGCCTGAGGATCACCAATCAAGGTTACACACATGTCATAAAAAGTGTAGAAGAAGGCTATGAACTCTTGAGGAAAATGGGCATCCATGCTAATATACCCAAACCAGATAGAACCAAGCAGAAAGCTCATCAGGAAGAACAGCAGCAAATGGAATGGACACATGAACAACTGGAGAAAGAGAAGGAGAAAGATAAATCTGCAGAGGCTTCTGCAGGACCTGAAAAATGAGTGGTGCTTTGCCACAACTGTTTTTTCCCCCATAGGACTTTTCCCTGAGGATACATGTATACCAAAGGGAACTGTCTGTCATTAGGCTCAGCTGGAATGAGCCTAATTGGATTTCAGAAACTGAACTGTTTTGTTGTTTTATTTTTGTTTTTATTAGTGACAGTAGCAAAAGTTTATGCTACTAGTGTTGCTGTTTTAATTCTTTATTCCCAGTGTCTAGGTTTCCCTTGGAACATTGATCATTATTGTTTGTTTGAGATGCATTACAATCTGTCTCTCTTTTGTCTTACAAACATAGCAAAGAACTGGAATCATCTGCTCAGATACATCCTCTGGACTGCAAGTGTGTATTGTTCTATTCATGAGGTTAATGTGCTTAACTTAATCCTACTGTTTGACATTATACATATAGACAATGGCTAAGGAACTCAAGTTAATCTCATTAAATGTGAGAGGGTTGAATTCCTATAGAAAACGTTATTTACTCCAAAAACTGATTAAGGAAGAAAATGCAGATATTGTTTGTGTTCAAGAGTCACATCTAAATAAATGAGGGGCCTCTAAATTAAAAATCTTTCAATGTACTAATATATTTCATTCAAATTTACAAAAGAAAAAGAAATGTGGAGTTTTGATAGCTATTAAAGACTCCCTGGGTATGGTTATAGAAAATAATTTTTGTAGTCCTGATGGTAGATTAGTGGTAGTCACGGGAAAGATCAACTCTGAAGAAATAACCATTGCAAATATATACGCCCCAAATTTCCACCAAACCAATTATATTAATAAAAAACTTAAAAAAATACAAAATTTATCGAAAGGATGTTTAATAATTGTAGGCGATTTTAATGCAATAGTAGATCCCCAAATAGACTCAACCACCCAAAGTAGAAGAGCATCTTCAACAATTCAATCATCTTTAATTAAATCAGAACTCTATGACACTTGGAGATGCTTACATCCCAAGGAAAAACAATATTCATATTATTCCCCTGTCCATAAGTCGTTTACCAGAGTTGATCTTTTCCTGACTGATAGGTTCACTCTACCATGGATCTCAGGAGTAGAAATAGGTGCAAGAATATGGTCAGACCATTCCCCACTATTGATTAGAATACAATTACAAAACCCCCAATTAAATGCAAACATTTGGAGACTTAATAAATACATTTTAAACTCTGAACACACATCTCCATATATAAAAAAGGATCTAGAAGAATATTTTAAAATTAATAACAATAATGAAGTATCAAAAACTGTGATATGGAATGCACACAAGGCATACATGAGGGAAGTGTTTATAAAACATGGTTCGATTCAAAAGAAAAAAAATTTAAAGAAAAAACTAATTCCCTTTTAAATAAAATCAAAAAATTAGAATTAGATATTTTTGGAAAAAATAAATCAGAATTAATCCCTACTTTAGAGGAAACACGTCAAGAATTGGCAGACTGCATGTACCAGCAATATGACAGGTGGCAGTCTATGTTAAAAGAAACATGGTACTATGAAAAAAATAAAGCAGGGAAAGCTATGGCCCAAAAGATAAAAGGTAGGAGAATATACCAGAGAATTGTTAAAATCAGAGACCCTAGAACTAACACAGAAGTATATCACCCCAACCAAATAGGTGATGCTTTGGCCTCATATTATGAGAATCTTTATAATTTAGAAAAAAATCCAAAAACACATGTCCCATCAAACTCAGAGATTGATAACTACTTAAAAGATATCACCTTACCCTCCTTGTCTGAATTTGAGCAAAAACAAATAGATGTACCATTCCGCCAGCAAGAAATAGAGGAGGCCATTAGAGACTTAAAGAAGGACAAGGCACCAGGAGCGGATGGATTTGTAAATGAGTATTATAAGAAATTCAGCTTTATTTTAATAAAGCCATTAACTGAAATGTTAAATGAAGTCGCAGCTCTTGGTGCCTTCCCCAAAGAAGCATTATCAGCCATCATAACGACCATACTAAAAGAAGGTAAGGATTTGGCAGATCCTGGAAACTACAGGCCAATATCCCTGTTGAATTCGGACATAAAAATATATGCCAGAATTATTGCATAATAATTCTAATAATAAAAAATAATAATAATAATTAATACCCCAATTGGTTCATCAAGACCAAGTGGGATTTATTAAAAATAGAACCACAAGTGATCGGACAAGGAAAGTGTTGGCATTGCTGCATAAGATCAAGCTCTGTCGGACGCCTACTCTCTTTGTCTCCTTAGACGCTGAGAAGGCGTTCGACAGAGTTAATTGGATATATATGGCTAAAGTTTTGAATAGATTTGGTATCTCTGGTTTCTTGTTTAAAGCTATCCTGGCCCTGTATTCCCAACCGTCCGCTAGAGTACTATCTTCTGGTTCACTATCTCCCCCTTTCTCAATTAGCAATGGTACTAGGCAGGGCTGCCCCCTTTCCCCTTTAATATTTATATTATCCCTAGAACCCCTAGCCCAAAAAATTAGAGAAAATCCGCAAATTCATGGCATAAAAACAGGAGCATCCTACACAAAATTGGGACTTTATGCGGATGATATCCTACTTTACCTACAGAAACCCACTATATCCCTGCCAAGTTTGAGTTTGGAGCTTGATTTTTTCTCGAGGGTCTCATACTATAAACTAAATCAAACTAAAACAGTTATACTCCCCTGTTATGTACCAGTAAACAATGTTGATGCTTTAAAAAATTCTTGCCAATATACATGGACAGACAAATCTATTAAATATTTAGGTATTTTAATAAGCCCAACAATAGCACAGTTATATAGAGAAAATTATGCCCCCTGGTTAACTAAATTAAAATCTAAATTAGACTCTTTAGCAAAATTGGAATTTTCATGGTTAGGTAGGTCAGCAGCATTTAAAATGATGTTATTACCACAATTATTATATCTATTTAGAAATCTCCCAATAAAAATCCCCCAGAAATTCTTCACCTCACTGCAACAGCTTCTAAATAAATTCATTTTAATGAACAAAAAATCTAGATTCTCTAATAAAATACTTACCACCCAAACTAACAGACTAGGCCTGGGAGTGCCTGACATAGAGAAGTATTATAAGGCCACTGTACTTGAACAATCCAGACCTTTGTGGACAAACGATAAAACTAAACAGTGGATTGCTATAGAAGTACTTCCCTCGGGTACTTTTAGGACCTACTTAGAATCTAGAATGTCATGGAAAATTCAACAATATGTTAAAAACCCAGTCACAATTAATACTTTTAAGATATGGAAAGATCTGTTGAAGTTGTGTAGAGAGGATGTTCTAGCAGTTGAAATACCCACACAGCTGTCAGCATTGCAGAATGTAATCAAAAATATAGATTTGGAGCACTGGCAGATGTGTGGGATAACGACTATAGAGGATCTTATGGTTGACTCTCAAGTTAGATCATTTGAGGAGTTGATACATGACTTTCATATCCCTATATCTGATAGACCCATGTATGAAAAAATACAAAAATTTCTGAACAAACACCCTTTTAATCCTATTCTCTTTCCCCCTATAATTAATAAAATTATCAGCCCAGAAGGTACAGATAAAAAAGGTACATCTATTTTATATAAAACACTTTTGGGACTATCAAAAGACCCTCAAAGGTGGCAATTGTATAATTGGCAAGAAAAATTCGAAATTGACATAGCAGAGGAAGATTGGGAATCAGCGTATAGATCTCTGAGGAAAGCATCTCACTGTGTTTCTCATAGTGAAGGTTATATCAAAATCCTCTGGCAATGGTATATGACCCCTGAAAGGATATCAAAATTCGACTCAAACTCATCCCCTTTGTGTTGGAGAGGTTGTAACCAATCAGGCTCTTTGATACATTTATTTTGGAAATGCCCAAAACTTAAAAAATTATGGGAAGAGGTAGAAAGATTTCTCAAAAAATTACCAATGTCACTTGAGACTATTCCCCCCAGTATGGCTTTGTTGAACATAGGTACCATGGACCTGCCAACCCAGGAGAGACTTATTTTTAATCATGTTTGTATTGCCACTAAAAATCTTATAGCAGCTAATTGGAAATCCCCAATTATACCAAAGATAGAAGATATTCTGAAAACAGTAGATTCCAATTTAATAGCTGAGAAAGCCTGGGCTATAAGAAATGGCAACCTTCAGTCTTTCCTGGGGAAGGCGGATCTGTGGCCTAAAATATACACACAATCAAAATTGTTGGATTTATAACTGAAAAAGCAATCTTCATGGTCCTTTAGTAAGAAAAATATCTATTCTCTCACTCCTACCCAGTTAATACCTAAAATTGTTAACATTTAATATATTGGATTCATAAGACACAGGACACCCATGGATATGTTTTTCAACATTAGAGAAGGATGTACTTTCAATATTGTTTTGAAACAAATAAGAAGGGAAATAGGATAAAACTAGATATTGGGAATGTATCATATAGAGTAGTAGGTTAGTTGGTTAGATTAGTTTGTAGTTTGTAGTTCTAGATACATAATTATAAACTATGTTTTTCTGTTGGATATATAGAATATCGATTAAACTATACCCAGACAATATATTTGAAGTTTTTTAGATAGTTGTGCTATATACATCACAGGGAGGAGTCCCTGGAATCTCTGTGGGGAGGTTAAGTCCTCCCATTTTCCAGGTTGACACCTACCCCTTCACTTTTGATGTCAAGTAATAGAATTAGTACTGCTATACTAGATCAGGTATTAGTTTAATGATTAGTTTAATGATTAGATAATTTTACTTCACTATATATAAAATTATAACCAGCAGTTTGGTTGTTTCCACTATCAACAGCCATTAAATACATAATACACATTTGAATCAGTGGTAACTCTTGTCCCTTATCTCAATATATCAAGACAACCATATTTCACATAAAAATGTAAATTTACAAGTTATTAGGTGACTTTTTCCGCATTGACTGTTTAAATCTATCCAAAATCCGCAAACTATGCGTTCTCCCGCATTTTTAGATGTAGTCAGTACTTTAACTACACTTCCGCAAATTTATGCGGATTTCCGCATCTGTTCCTACGGAACTCCGCTATAAATATCCGGAAATCCGAAAATCAGGAGTCTTTTCGAAAATAATGCGGAAAGATTTATGTATATACTTTAACTAATAAACCTGTTCAAAAATTCTTACTTGATTTTAATTTGATATCTTTCACTGCTGATATAAACTACTGTATTTAACTCATAACAAAAAGCTATTTATAAAAAACTGTTTATGTATAACTTTGACATATGTTATTTAATACATTTTATTTGAAATGTTGTAAAAATTCCTTTCGAAAAAATTTCCAATAAAAAACATTGAAACCGGTTTAACATAGAAAACTTACCGTTGGCTCTAGATTCTAATCTATCACTCCGATTTGCAAACGGATTTCACTGAAGCTGTAACTTTCATCCCAGAACATAGTTTAGGGGCCATTACCTCTTCAACTATACTCATTTTTCTTTCGATTGCAAACGTAACCAGTTTTTCAATGGTGTAATGGTTTACCATAGAAAACTTACCGTTGGCTCTAGATTCTAATTTATCACTCCGATTTGCAAACGGATTTCACTGAAGCTGTAACTTTCATCCCAGAACATAGTTTAGGGGCCATTACCTCTTCAACTATACTCATTTTTCTTTCGATTGCAAACGTAACCAGTTTTTCAATGGTGTAATGGTTTAACATAGAAAACTTACCGTTGGCTCTAGATTCTAATCTATCACTCCGATTTGCAAACGGATTTCACTGAAGCTGTATTTTTCATACCAGAACATAGTTTAGGGGCCATTACCTCTTCAACTATAGTCATTTTTCTTTCGATTGCAAACGTAACCAGTTTTTCAATGGTGTAATGGTTTAACATAGAAAACTTACCGTTGGCTCTAGATTCTAATCTATCACTCCGATTTGCAAACGGATTTCACTGAAGCTGTAACTTTCATCCTAGAACATAGTTTAGGGGACATTACCTCTTCAACTATAGTCATTTTTCTTTCGATTGCAAACGTAACCAGGTTTCAATGGTGTAATGGTTTAACATAGAAAACTTACCGTTGGCTCTAGATTCTAATCTATCACTCCGATTTGCAAACGGATTTCACTGAAGTTGTAACTTTCATCCCAGATCATAGTTTAGGGGCCATTACCTGTTCAACTATAGTCATTTTTCTTTCGATTGCAAACGTAACCAGTTTTTCAATGGTGTAATGGTTTAACATAGAAAACTTACCGTTGGCTCTAGATTCTAATCTATCACTCCGATTTGCAAACGGATTTCACTGAAGCTGTATTTTTCATCCCAGAACATAGTTTAGGGGCCATTACCTCTTCAACTATACTCATTTTTCTTTCAATTGCAAACGTACCCAGTTTTTCAATGGTGTAATGGTTTAACATAGAAAACTTACCGTTGGCTCTAGATTCTAATCTATCACTCCGATTTGCAAACGGATTTCACTGAAGCTGTATTTTTCATACCAGAACATAGTTTAGGGGCCATTACCTCTTCAACTATAGTCATTTTTCTTTCGATTGCAAATGTAACCAGTTTTTCAATGGTGTAATGGTTTAACATAGAAAACTTACCGTTGGCTCTAGATTCTAATCTATCACTCCGATTTGCAAACGGATTTCACTGAAGCTGTAACTTTCATCCTAGAACATAGTTTAGGGGCCATTACCTCTTCAACTATAGTCATTTTTCTTTCGATTGCAAACGTAACCAGGTTTCAGTGGTGTAATGGTTTAACATAGAAAACTTACCGTTGGCTCTAGATTCTAATCTATCACTCCGATTTGCAAACGGATTTCACTGAAGCTGTATTTTTCATCCCAGAACATAGTTTAGGGGCCATTACCTCTTCAACTATACTCATTTTTCTTTCGATTGCAAACGTACCCAGTTTTTCAATGGTGTAATGGTTTAACATAGAAAACTTACCGTTGGCTCTAGATTCTAATCTATCACTCCGATTTGCAAACGGATTTCACTGAAGCTGTATTTTTCATACCAGAACATAGTTTAGGGGCCATTACCTCTTCAACTATAGTCATTTTTCTTTCGATTGCACACGTAACCAGTTTTTCAATGGTGTAATGGTTTAACATAGAAAACTTACCGTTGGCTCTAGATTCTAATCTATCACTCCGATTTGCAAACGGATTTCACTGAAGCTGTAACTTTCATCCTAGAACATAGTTTAGGGGCCATTACCTCTTCAACTATAGTCATTTTTCTTTCGATTGCAAATGTAACCAGGTTTCAATGGTGTAATGGTTTAACATAGAAAACTTACCGTTGGCTCTAGATTCTAATCTATCACTCCGATTTGCAAACGGATTTCACTGAAGCTGTAACTTTCATCCCAGAACATAGTTTAGGGGCCATTACCTCTTCAACTATACTCATTTTTCTTTCGATTGCAAACGTAACCAGTTTTTCAATGGTGTAATGGTTTAACATAGAAAACTTACCGTTGGCTCTAGATTCTAATCTATCACTCCGATTTGCAAACGGATTTCACTGAAGCTGTATTTTTCATACCAGAACATAGTTTAGGAGCCATTACCTCTTCAACTATAGTCATTTTTCTTTCGATTGCAAACGTAACCAGTTTTTCAATGGTGTAATGGTTTAACATAGAAAACTTACCGTTGGCTCTAGATTCTAATCTATCACTCCGATTTGCAAACGGATTTCACTGAAGCTGTAACTTTCATCCTAGAACATAGTTTAGGGGACATTACCTCTTCAACTATAGTCATTTTTCTTTCGATTGCAAACGTAACCAGGTTTCAATGGTGTAATGGTTTAACATAGAAAACTTACCGTTGGCTCTAGATTCTAATCTATCACTCCGATTTGCAAACGGATTTCACTGAAGTTGTAACTTTCATCCCAGATCATAGTTTAGGGGCCATTACCTGTTCAACTATAGTCATTTTTCTTTCGATTGCAAACGTAACCAGTTTTTCAATGGTGTAATGGTTTAACATAGAAAACTTACCGTTGGCTCTAGATTCTAATTTATCACTCCGATTTGCAAACGGATTTCACTGAAGCTGTAACTTTCATCCCAGAACATAGTTTAGGGGCCATTACCTCTTCAACTATACTCATTCTTCTTTCGATTGCAAACGTAACCAGTTTTTCAATGGTGTAATGGTTTAACATAGAAAACTTACCGTTGGCTCTAGATTCTAATCTATCACTCCGATTTGCAAACGGATTTCACTGAAGCTGTATTTTTCATACCAGAACATAGTTTAGGGGCCATTACCTCTTCAACTATAGTCATTTTTCTTTCGATTGCAAACGTAACCAGTTTTTCAATGGTGTAATGGTTTAACATAGAAAACTTACCGTTGGCTCTAGATTCTAATCTATCACTCCGATTTGCAAACGGATTTCACTGAAGCTGTAACTTTCACCCTAGAACATAGTTTAGGGGACATTACCTCTTCAACTATAGTCATTTTTCTTTTGATTGCAAACGTAACCAGGTTTCAATGGTGTAATGGTTTAACATAGAAAACTTACCGTTGGCTCTAGATTCTAATCTATCACTCCGATTTGCAAACGGATTTCACTGAAGTTGTAACTTTCATCCCAGATCATAGTTTAGGGGCTATTACCTCTTCAACTATAGTCATTTTTCTTTCGATTGCAAACGTAACCAGTTTTTCAATGGTGTAATGGTTTAACATAGAAAACTTACCGTTGGCTCTAGATTCTAATCTATCACTCCGATTTGCAAACGGATTTCACTGAAGCTGTATTTTTCATCCCAGAACATAGTTTAGGGGCCATTACCTCTTCAACTATACTCATTTTTCTTTCAATTGCAAACGTACCCAGTTTTTCAATGGTGTAATGGTTTAACATAGAAAGGGGGGCGTGGCTGGCTGCTGAGCTGCATGGCTGTGTGAGACCAGAGCTCTCTGCCTGAATACCAGAAACAGCTACTAAAAGCACTCTGAAAAGCCCCAAAAACCACACAGAAAGATGGCAGGACGTTCTGAGGATGACTGGGAGTACAGAAGAACAAAATCAGGAAGGATTTACAGCTCTCCAGCCCTGAGAAAGCTGTCTCCCTACTATGCTGAAGAGAACCAAGATGGCCACCGCTATCACAGCAGGGAGGCCCTGGACAGATCTGCCTACAACACTCCACCATCCATCCCGCTGAGAAACAGGTTTGCACCCCTCCAGACCCCCTACCCAAGAGGCCATGAAGCGCTCTATGAGGAGGATTCAGACGAGGAGAACTTTCAGCGGCAGCGGCAGGCCAAGAAGAGCCGCGAGCGGAGCCCCCTGAAGCCGGGACCCACAGTACAAGGTCAGTCCGATGCGGACTTCCAGGACGCCCGGGCACCGCTACGCGTACATTCCCCTGACGCACGCGTACATTTGGACGCATCCGACGGTCCGCAAAATACGCATCCCACCACTCCAGGCGTACATGCGGACGCGTCCACCCATACAAAAAATACGCAATATTCCTCACCAAGCGGACAGATGGTCGCATCAACTCTGGAAAACATACATGCTCTTCCCCAACGGCTTCAAAGGGACAATAGGACACAAAGACACCCACAAGCTCTGGATCCTCTGGAATCCTTTCCAGTAACTGACCAACCCACTTCACAGCAGTTTCTAAAAGACTTTATGCTTTCCTTCAGAGCAGTCATCCAAAATGACATTGGAGAAGTTAGAGCAGACCTTCAATCCCTAGCAGGTCACGTCTCGCAAATCGCAGGGGAAACTGACTCCAGAATTTCCAAGCTTGAAAGGAGAATAGAGGAGATGACTATTGCCCATAATAACCTCGTTGGAGCACATAAAGAGTTACTAAAAGAACACATTTTCATGAAGGAGAAAATATCCGACAACGAGGACAGAAATCGCCGGAATAATATTAAAATAAGAGGCGTACCAGAATCTGTTCACTCTGATGATCTAAAGGAATATGTAAAAGATATTTTGAAGACCACAGCTCCTGATCTCCCGGACCAAGAACTAGTGATTGACAGGGCCCATCGTCTGCCAAAGCCCTCCCACGTACCCAAGCACCTTCCACGGGATGTTATAACGAGGGTACATTTCTTTCATGCGAAGGAAAGATTACTTGCAGCAACTAGAGGTGGCAAAAAACTACCCAATCCATTTCAGGATCTCATCCTGTACCAGGACCTCTCGCAAGCGACACTCCATGCAAGGAGACAGTTCTCAGAAGTTACTACTACCCTGCGTCATAGAAAAATTGCTTACTCCTGGGGTTTCCCTCCAAAACTTTTGATTTCAGACAATGGAGTGACTCATGTTGCCAGGAACCCGAAAGAAGCTTACGGCCTGTTGGCTAAATGGGATATCCCAATCTTTATCCCAAGAGACCCCAGGAAGGACAGACCATTTCATACAGAGAAGCCTATATACCAGGTATCTCTATCAAAGCAGTTGGCCTCCCCGAGGCAAAACTTCAAAGACCCCACATTGAATCAGATGGACACTGCCCCTCCTCCTGACCAAACGGAGAAAGAAGATTCAGCAGGGGCTTCTTCAGCTTCTTGAGCAGACGGTATTCATCCACAAACTTGTTTTTTCCCCCCAAAGGCTTTATTCCTCAGGGCATAAACAAACTTGTTTTTTCCTCTTGAAGGAATAGGCTTGATTTGAACCATTTGAGTTCATACCACCAATCAAGCTTCCTTTTTGGATCTAATCAGATCCTAACTAGTTATCTTGTTATCACTGTTCTAGTTGTTTAAATAATAGTTTTTCAGACTCCTTTGTCTGGAGTCTCTGTCGGGAGGCTTCTCAGTAAAGTCCCCATTCTCCAGGCAGGCAGCTAGCTGGAAGGTAGAACCGGATGCCAACCAGTGTGCGGCCTAGGTCTCTGTATTATCTGTTTTTTCTGTTTTTCTTTCAGGTTCATATGTTTTGCAGGTTGTTGTCCTCAAACTATAAAGGTGTTCTCATCATCATGATATGCAGAGGGTTAATGGATGCTCCAGGACTGTCTCGTGAAGGACCGACTGATTGGTATGTTTTGTATGAATGCATTTGCTATAGTAACCATGGTTTTAAATTGTAACATTCTATCAGTTAATGTGAGAGGACTCAACTCATATAGAAAACGTTTCCTCTTACAGAAACTGATAAAGAAACAAAGTGCAGACATTGTGTGCATTCAGGAATCACATCTGACCAAGATTTCCGCAAACAGATTTAAATTACACCAATTTTCCCAAATATTCCACTCAACACTAAAAACAAAAAAGAAAAAAGCAGGGGTCTGCATAGCAGTGAAAGACTCGCTGGGCTTGGTGGTAGAGGAAACTTTCGCTAGTGATGATGGCAGATTCGTAATTGTTAAGGGTACTATTAATTCCCAAGAGTACACTTTTGCAAATTTATATTCCCCAAACTCACATCAACTTAAATTTATTAACAAAAAATTAAAGAAAATATCAACACTACAAAAAGGACACCTGTTTATTTCAGGTGACTTTAATGCCATAGCTGACATACAAATGGATTGTACATCCAACACCAGAAGAACCCATTCCATTCTTCAACCAGCACTATTGAACCACGAACTTTATGATTCATGGAGATGCTTTCATCCTACCTCTAAAGAATATACTTATTATTCCCCTGTACAAAAATCCTTTACACGTATTGATTATTGCCTAGTTGACAGGTTTACCCTACCACTAATCACAGGAGTCGAAATTATACCCAGAATTTGGTCAGATCACTCCCCCTTACTCATCAAATTTAGTCTAACAAACTCCCCTGCACGCCCCCATCTATGGAAATTGAATAAATTCATTTTGAACTCCGAACACTCTTTACCCATCATCAAAAAAGAACTCTCAGAATACTTTGAAATAAATGATACCAAAGATGTTTCCAAAACAGTATTATGGAATGCACACAAGGCCTTCATTAGAGGAGTATTTTTGAAATTAAGTGCTATACAAAAGAAAAAAAGAAATGAAAACACAAACAGGCTGTTACAAAAAATTAAATCCTTGGAAAAGGAAATTTTTAATAACAAAAAAAGAGATCTGATAAAGTCCTTAGAGGAAACAAGACAAGAGTTGGCAGACACACTTTATTATGAATATGACAAGTGGCAAACCATCCTTAAAGAAAACTGGTACTATGAAAATAATAGAGCTGGGAAAATAATGGCCAGAAAGATTAAAGGGAAAAGAGTGCTCCACAGAATAGTAAAGATCACACACCCTAAATCAAAAAAAGTAGTTCACCATCCCCAAGAAATAATTGATGCCCTGGCCTCATATTATGAGTCCCTTTACAACCTAGAGTCAGACCCAAACATTCACACCCCAAACACACAGGAAATTGACAAATACCTAGACAAGATTAACCTCCCTACTCTATCTGAATTCGAACAGGAAACTTTACAAATACCCTTTAACCAGCAAGAAGTCACCCGGGCTATAAATTCCCTTAAAAATGATAAGGCCCCAGGGCCAGATGGCTTTATTAATAGTTACTTTAAGAAATTTATCTCCACATTAGTTAAACCCCTTACAGACATGTATAATGAAGTAGCACTATCAGGTATCTTCTCCAAGGAGTCATTATCGGCCTTAATCACCACTATCCCTAAAGAGGATAAAGATCCATCTGACCCAAGCAGTTACCGACCCATATCCCTTTTGAACACTGACATCAAAATTTATTCTAAAGTAATAGCGAACAGAATTGCCCCTTTGATGACACAGATGTTACACCCTGATCAAGTAGGATTCACCAGACATAGATCGACATGTGATGGTACTCGAAAAGCCCTTGCCTTGATTCATAAAGTGGGACTCTGTCGGACGCCTACCCTCCTGGTATCACTTGATGCGGAGAAGGCGTTCGACAGAGTCAACTGGTTGTACTTATCAAGAGTGCTAACTAAGTTTGGAATCCCTAGCTTTCTACACAAAGCAATCCTTGCTCTGTATACCCAACCTTCGGCGAAAGTATTATCTTCTGGCTCTTTATCTCAAACCTTTGACATTAAAAATGGAACCCGTCAAGGATGCCCCCTCTCCCCTTTAATTTTTAACCTTTCATTAGAACCCTTAGCCCAAAGTATTAGAGACAACTCCCAAATACATGGTATAAAACTAAATCAATCAACTAGCAAACTTAGCCTATATGCCGACGACATAATTTTATTCCTTCAGAAACCCTTAATATCATTGCCAGCTGCTAACAAAGAAATTAACAACTTCTCCCATATCTCATATTATAAACTCAACCAAAAGAAAACTGTAATCCTCCCATGTTTTATTCCTCAGAAAATCAGAGAAACTCTCAAGAAATCCTGTAGCTTCACATGGAATGATACTGCCATAAAATATCTGGGTATATATCTGACCCCACAAATATCCCAACTTTACAAAGAAAACTACAACCCCTGGTTGAAGAAGTTTAAAGACAAACTAGAAGCTTTAGCTAAAATAGAGTATTCCTGGATGGGTAGAGCAGCGGCCTTTAAGATGATAATACTTCCCCAACTTCTCTACCTGTTCAGGAATCTACCTATCAAAGTCCCTCAAACCTTTTTTAACTCCCTACAAAAACTCCTTAAAGGGACTCCGAGCAGTGCAGAAACTATGGAAAGATGCATATCATTTTAAAGCTCTCTTTCTCCTCTTTCCAATGATATATAAATCACCGCCCTACGCCTTTTAGTTTTCGCTATTTTCGCGATTGAAATTGCCGCGGCCACGATTTCAATCGCGAAAATAAAGAAAACTAAAAGGCGTAGAGCGACGATTTAGGTGTCGCCAGAAAGAGGAGAAAGAGAGCTTTAAAATGATATCCATCAAGCCATAGTTATATTGTATTACACAGGACGACACTTTCCCCATTGTCAGCAGCTCCATTCAGCAGAAAAAGTCGGCCTGTGTAATACAATGTAACTATGGAAAGATGGATATCATTTTAAAGCTCTCTTTCTCCTCTTTCTGGCGACACCTAAATCGTTGCCGTACGCCTTTTAGTTTTCTTTATTTTCGCGATTGAAATCGTGGCCGCGGCAATTTCAATCGCAAAAATAGCGAAAACTAAAAGGCTTAGGGCGGTGATTTATATATCATTGGAAAGAGGAGAAAGAGAGCTTTAAAATGATATGCATCTTTCCATAGTTTCTGCACTGCTCGGAGTCCCTTTAACAAATTCATACTACTAAACAAAAAATCTAGATTTTCTAATAAAGTATTAACATCCCATACCTCAAATCTAGGGCTAGGAGTCCCCAATTTGGAATTTTACTACAAGTCGACCCTGCTAGACCAGTCTAGATCAATTTGGTTGGAAGATCTTACCAAACAATGGTTCTCCATAGAAGAAGAACAGCTTCCATACAACTCATACAGACCTTTTCTAGAATCTAGACTGGTTTGGCAGGTTAGACACACTAATTACAACCCCATTACAGCCAATACTATTAGATTATGGAAGGAAATATTGAAACTTTGTAAAGATGACCCCCTAGCAATAGAAGTAGATACCCCCTTAACAGTTCTTAACATGGTTATCAGAGATATAGATATGCAATCCTGGATTGATGCAGGAATAAAAAACATTACAGACTTATTAGATAATGACGAAATTAAACCATTTGAACAGCTAACGACAAGTTACAATATCCCCACTACAGACTTACCCCTATATTCTAGAATTAGCAGATTCATCAAAAAACATCATTTCTCCCCAATCATTATACTTCCCCAAATTAAGAAACTTATTCAACCAGAGGGTATTCATACTAAGGGTACATCGCTTCTCTATAGAACCCTATTATACTTGAAAGAAAAATTCCCAAAGTGGCAATTTAAAAGCTGGCAGGATTACTTGGGAGTAGAAATTAATGTGGAAGAATGGGAGCTCACTGCAAAGTCTGTGAAACAATCCTCACACTGTGTGAACCATTATGAAGGATTAATTAAAACAGTATGGCAATGGTATATGACCCCAGAGAAAATAGCCAAATTTGACACAAAATCCTCCCCCCTATGTTGGAGGGGGTGCAACTTGACGGGCTCCATCGGTCACCTTCTTTGGGACTGCCCCAAATTAACCACACTTAGAAACAACATAGAAGGTTTTTTAAAGAAGTTACCTATGTCTCTGCAAGCCATCCCCTCTGGCATGGCCCTCTTACACCTGGATACTAGGGATCTCCCACCACAAGAAAGATTGATCTATAACCATGTCTTCATAGTTACTAGGAACCAAATCGCTCTTAATTGGAAATCTGATACTATCCCCACCATGGGTGAAATTCTAAGGATTGTTGAGTCCAACCTCCTGGCGGAGAAAGCTTGGGCAATCAGGAATGGTACTATAAACTCTTTTCTGAGTAAGGCTAGTCTTTGGCCCACAATATATAAAAACTCCAAACTTTTGAAATTTTGAGTATATCCTCTCCTCTCACAGACTGAGTGAATGATTGAAGGCATGACTGATGGTTGCTTGTTGGTTCTCACGAGACAGATCCTGGAAACTGAATACGTATATGTTATATGTTATTTTTATCTGTAAATCCTCAACAGAATATCTGAGGATGTGTAACCTGATCCTACTTATCCACACACTATCTTCAGGACAACCCTGCACCCCCTGTTCAATGTTCAATGTAGAGTAGATTGTTGATTGCTAGACTTATCTAGCATAGTTGACCTATGGTCTAAACACCTCTATTTATACGCCAAATACCAATTAATAATCAATACAGATTCATACCATTAATAATAACAATAATAAATTTTAAACTCAACCATTAAACTGCCTGCAGCCTCCTCCTAATATTTATCAATTTAGAGCCAACCAAACAACATCTACACCCGCAACCCATATTTGGAAGACCCAGGATTTGCACTACAAGGCATAATCACTCCCTGGAGTCTCTGTAGGGTGGTGTAATTCCCCCATTCTCCAGGTAGAGAGATTTTCACTAACCACTTCCTATATGGGATAATAACAACAGGATTAACATATCAAATTCAAACTACACAACAAGACTTGTTGGGATCAACAACTTATTCCCCTTATCATTATTGATGGTACATATAAAACAATAGGGGCATATCCCCAACCCTTTACTTCAACATCAAAGGTAAATACAGCCAAAGTGCGTCAAGTAACATTCTTGACTTTGACTCCCTTATAGAGTAGTGCACAATATCTCAAGCTTTGTTTCTTCCCTTACAGGTTGATTGAACACTGAGTATAGATTAATTATTTTTCTTCAACTTTATTTCTACTGATGTATAATAAAAATTGATAATAAAACACAAAATCCTCAAGATTTTATACATATTTGAAAGCAATTTCTTTATAATATATGTCAATGCTTTTTGATTATGTACTTCATTTCCTACCTAATCAACATGCTGTACTATTGTAATAACTTGTATACTGCTCTAACCACATTATTTTATTTCTGTAAAATGTCTTTTTCAAAATTTTTCAATAAAAAATATTGGAATTGGTTTAACATAGAAAACTTACCGTTGGCTCTAGATTCTAATCTATCACTCCGATTTGCAAACGGATTTCACTGAAGCTGTATTTTTCATACCAGAACATAGTTTAGGGGCCATTACCTCTTCAACTATAGTCATTTTTCTTTCGATTGCAAACGTAACCAGGTTTCAGTGGTGTAATGGTTTAACATAGAAAACTTACCGTTGGCTCTAGATTCTAATCTATCACTCCGATTTGCAAACGGATTTCACTGAAGCTGTATTTTTCATCCCAGAACATAGTTTAGGGGCCATTACCTCTTCAACTATACTCATTTTTCTTTCGATTGCAAACGTACCCAGTTTTTCAATGGTGTAATGGTTTAACATAGAAAACTTACCGTTGGCTCTAGATTCTAATCTATCACTCCGATTTGCAAACGGATTTCACTGAAGCTGTATTTTTCATACCAGAACATAGTTTAGGGGCCATTACCTCTTCAACTATAGTCATTTTTCTTTCGATTGCACACGTAACCAGTTTTTCAATGGTGTAATGGTTTAACATAGAAAACTTACCGTTGGCTCTAGATTCTAATCTATCACTCCGATTTGCAAACGGATTTCACTGAAGCTGTAACTTTCATCCTAGAACATAGTTTAGGGGCCATTACCTCTTCAACTATAGTCATTTTTCTTTCGATTGCAAATGTAACCAGGTTTCAATGGTGTAATGGTTTAACATAGAAAACTTACCGTTGGCTCTAGATTCTAATCTATCACTCCGATTTGCAAACGGATTTCACTGAAGCTGTATTTTTCATACCAGAACATAGTTTAGGGGCCATTACCTCTTCAACTATAGTCATTTTTCTTTCGATTGCACACGTAACCAGTTTTTCAATGGTGTAATGGTTTAACATAGAAAACTTACCGTTGGCTCTAGATTCTAATCTATCACTCCGATTTGCAAACGGATTTCACTGAAGCTGTAACTTTCATCCTAGAACATAGTTTAGGGGCCATTACCTCTTCAACTATAGTCATTTTTCTTTCGATTGCAAATGTAACCAGGTTTCAATGGTGTAATGGTTTAACATAGAAAACTTACCGTTGGCTCTAGATTCTAATCTATCACTCCGATTTGCAAACGGATTTCACTGAAGTTGTAACTTTCATCCCAGATCATAGTTTAGTGGCCATTACCTCTTCAACTATAGTCCTTTTTCTTTCGATTGCAAACGTAACCAGTTTTTCAATGGTGTAATGGTTTAACATAGAAAACTTACCGTTGGCTCTAGATTCTAATCTATCACTCCGATTTGCAAACGGATTTCACTGAAGCTGTAACTTTCATCCCAGAACATAGTTTAGGGGCCATTACCTCTTCAACTATAGTCATTTTTCTTTCGATTGCAAACGTAACCAGTTTTTCAATGGTGTAATGGTTTAACATAGAAAACTTACCGTTGGCTCTAGATTCTAATCTATCACTCCGATTTGCAAACGGATTTCACTGAAGCTGTAACTTTCATCCCAGAACATAGTTTAGGGGCCATTACCTCTTCAACTATAGTCATTTTTCTTTCGATTGCAAACGTAACCAGTTTTTCAATGGTGTAATGGTTTAACAAAAGTTGAGGATGCAAGGACTGGGGAAGAGTCTGTGTTCATGGATAGGGAACTGGCTAATGGACAGAAAACAAAGAGTTGTGGTCAATGGATCATACTCAAAATGGGAGACTGTTAGCAGTGGGGTCCCACAGGGGTCTGTTCTGGGTCCAGTGCTCTTCAATTTATTTATTAATGACCTAGTAGATGCAGTAGTGAGCAATGTTGCTATTTTTGCAGATGATACAAAAGTGTGCAGAATCATTAACTCTCAGGAAGATAGTGTCATATTGCAACAGGATCTGGATAGGATGGCTATATGGGCACATACATGGCAGATGAAATTCAATGTTGACAAATGTAAGGTCATGCATTTTGGACCTACTAATGGTCTAGCACCATACAAAATAAATGGGATACAGTTGGGGACATCAAACTTGGAGAAGGACTTAGGAGTACTCATTGACAACAAGTTAAATAATCGTACTCAATGCCAAGCAGCTGCAGCTAAAGCTAACAAAATTTTGGGATGCATTAAAAGGGAAATAAAAACTCGAGATGCTAGCATAATATTGCCCCTGTCTAACTCTCTAGTAAGGCCACATCTGGAATATGGAATTCAGTTCTGGGCACCACATTACAAAAAAGATATTGCAGTTTTAGAGCAGGTGCAGAGACGAGCAACACAATTGATGCGTGGGATGGAAGGTCTCACTTATCAAGAAAGGTTAGATAAACTGGGTTTATTTAGTCTAGAGAAAAGACGCCTTAGAGGGGATCTAATTAACATGTATAAATACATCAGAGGGCAATATAATACCTTGGCGGATGAGCTTTTTGTCCCTACGCCTTCTCAAAGGACTAGAGGACATGATCTGCGCATGGAGGAAAAACGTTTTAGCCATTTATTTAGGAAAGGGTTCTTTACAGTAAGAGTGATTAAGATGTGGAATGCATTGCCACAGGAAGTCGTTATGGCAAACTCTATACCTGCATTTAAAGGGGGCTTAGATGCTTTCCTTGCGTTGAAAGACATCCATGGCTACAATTACTAGGTAATGCCTAATGATGTTGATCCAGGGATTTTATCTGATTGCCATCTGGAGTCGGGAAGGAATTTTTCCCTTTAGGGGCTAATTGGACCATGCCTTGTAAGGGTTTTTTCGCCTTCCTCTGGATCAACAGGGATATGTGAGGGAGCAGGCTGGTGTTGTACTTTATACTGGTTGAACTCGATGGACGTATGTCTTTTTTCAACCAAAATAACTATGTAACTATGTAACTATGTAACTATGTAACATAGAAAACTTACCGTTGGCTCTAGATTCTAATCTATCACTCCGATTTGCAAACGGATTTCACTGAAGCTGTATTTTTCATCCCAGAACATAGTTTAGGGGCCATTACCTCTTCAACTATAGTCATTTTTCTTTCGATTGCAAACGTAACCAGGTTTCAATGGTGTAATGGTTTAACATAGAAAACTTACCGTTGGCTCTAGATTCTAATCTATCACTCCGATTTGCAAACGGATTTCACTGAAGCTGTATTTTTCATCCCAGAACATAGTTTAGCGGCCACTACCTCTTCAACTATACTCATTTTTCTTTCGATTGCAAACGTAACCAGTTTTTCAATAGTGTAATGGTTTAACATAGAAAACTTACCGTTGGCTCTAGATTCTAATCTATCACTCCGATTTGCAAACGGATTTCACTGAAGCTGTAACTTTCATCCTAGAACATAGTTTAGGGGCCATTACCTCTTCAACTATAGTCACTTTTCTTTCGATTGCAAACGTAACCAGTTTTTCAATGGTGTAATGGTTTAACATAGAAAACTTACCGTTGGCTCTAGATTCTAATCTATCACTCCGATTTGCAAACGGATTTCACTGAAGCTGTAACTTTCATCCCAGAACATAGTTTAGGGGCCATTACCTCTTCAACTATAGTCATTTTTCTTTCGTTTCAAGGGTGTTTATTGAAATAAAGTCACATGAACAAAAAACACATACGTTCAAATATTCCCCACATGCGGGGAGTAGCAAATAATAGCTTACCATGTGGACAAATCACTGCCAATCATAGGGTTCATCACTGTAACATAAACATATGTCACAGCTATAACCCAGATTGTTTAACACTAATGTTATCAGCATTTTGGGGTAGGGTTATGGGCTAGAGGAAAAGAAAAGGGGGGTGGGAAGAGAGTAGGAAGGACAAGGATAGGGGGGGGTGGGATCCAGGGACGTTCCTAGAGTGGGTGGACCACAGCATGCCATAGGTATCGTCCGGGGGGAAAAAAGGGAGAAAGGGGAAAGGGGAAATAGACGAGTTGAGCTAACGTAGCTTCACAATCAGGGTAAAACAACCGAAGCACCACCTCCCTTCACACAGTCCCACACAATATCTTCTTTGGTGTCAGAGGAAAAGCATTGTCATATAGAGACGTAGAATCATAGAGCTCCGTGGATGGGTTCAGAGATCAAAAGACATGGAGAACATGTGAAAGGCCAAGATTCTTTTGCCAGTCTATCCACAGATCCCACACCTTATAGAAGCTATCCAGGGTATCGAAGATTTTAGCGCTTATGTGCTCCGATGCCATGGTATTATTGAGTTCCCTGAAAACTGCTTCAACAGACAAAGATTTCCCTCTCCAATTACGTGCCAAATGTCTCTTGGCTTGTGCCATTACAAATTGGATAAATTTGTGCAGAGCGTATTTTATTGGGGCTGGTCTATTCCCGAGGAGTATGACAGAGGGATCTAGGTCCGTTTGGATGTTAGTAATCAATTTGATCTTAGACCAAATAGCCTTCCAGTATCTTTGTGCTGTGGGGCAAGCCCACCATATGTGCCATAGGTCACTAATTTGATTGCACTTACGGAAGCAGGGGTCCGTAGATGAAGGGTTGAAGAGGTTTAATTTATATGGGGTAAGATAAACTCTGTGAAGCAGCCTCAGGGATGTCTCAATGGATGAGTAGAATAAGGATCCACGTGTTAAGGTTGTGGAACAGTGAGCCCATCTAGTTTCCGATAGTTCGAACCCACAGTCCCTCTCCCAGTCCAGCTGGGCCTTGAGTTTCCCATCTAAAACTGGTTGAGAGAGTATGGCATATGTATCCGATATGAACCCCCTATCAATCGGCCGATTCTTACATCTAATCTCGAAGGGTGAGTAGGTGAGAATCGTCCTGTGCGGATCTATGGTATCTAGGTATTTGAATATCCCTGCCAATCTGCCCCACTCCTCTCTAGGTACTCTGTATTTCTCGCAGAAATGATTCGGAGTGCAAATTTTGAAGGTCAGTAAAAATTTACCCACTCTGGTTAATCCGTTTTGAGTCCACCATTTATATTGTGCTATTTTTAATCCTAAGGGGAAATCTGGGTTGCCAAATATGGTGGTCATGAGTGAGATAGGTGATTGCAAAGAGTAGAGTTGCCTAGTTCTGGACCATAAACTTAGGGCATATGCTGAGATGGGTGAGACTTTAGAGATCTTCTGGATGGGTATAGTACGGGCCCACATGAGTCCTACCATGGAGAAAGGGGCTACCAGCAGTGATTCAATTTCTACCCACAAAGGGGCCGACTCAGTAGGGGCATTGACACTGGCTAGCTGGGTGAGTCTGGCAGCTTTATAGTAATTAAAAAGCAAGGGAGCGTTGAGGCCTCCAAGGTCTCTGGGTCTGGCTAAAGTCAAATATTTTATCCTGGCCTTCCGGTTCCTCCAAATAAAGCGTTGGATCAAGGTTTGTAAATGCTGTATCGGGCCTTTAGTGACGGGGATCGGTATAGTCCTAAAGAGGTACAACAGTCGTGGAAGTAGAGTCATTCTGACCGCCGCCACTCTACCCAACATAGAGAGGGGATAGTCAGTCCAAGTCTCCAAGTCTTTTGCTAGTTTAGCGTACATTGGCGGGTAGTTAGTGGGGTATAATTTCTGTGGGTCAGCGGTTAATTTAATACCCAAGTAATTTATGTATTTGGGTTGATATATCAGGCCCAAGGATTCTGCTAAAGCTGTGGCCTGCTTCTGGGGCATGTCAGCTATCATTACTTCCGATTTATCCAAATTCAATTTGAATCCGGAGAACTTCGAGAAGTGGTCAATCTCTTTGAGAAGTTTTGGGATGGAAGTGTGCGGTGTAGTTAATGTCAGGAGAATATCATCCGCGAATAGCAAAAGTTTGTACTCCTTGGATTTAATCGTGACTCCCGTAATTTCAGGCGTTCTTCGTATCCTCTCTGCCAAGGGCTCCATCACCAACGCAAAGATTGCCGGTGAAAGAGGGCAGCCTTGTCTCGTGCCTCTCTGTATTGGAAATGTGGTCCTCGAGGAGGCAGGCATTTTTAATGCGGCGGAAGGGGCTGAATAAAGTGCTGTTATCGCATTTAAGAAGTTACCCTTAATTCCATACTGTCGTAGGACAGCCAGCATGTATGGCCACTTAATAAGGTCAAAAGCCTTCTCCATATCTAAAGATAGGGTGGCCATACATACGGCTGCCCGTTTGTAGTGTTGCTGCAAGTTAACAATCTTCCTTATATTGTCCGGGGCTTGTCTCATGGGAATAAAGCCAACTTGGTCCTTGTTGACCAAGGCTGGCAGAATTTTATTTACTCTTTCCGCTAGGATGGAGGTAAGGAGCTTGTAATCTACTCCAAGGAGGGAGATTGGGCGATAATTCTTGGGTAGAAGTGGGTCCCTTTGAGGTTTAGGGATCACAACAATGGCCGATGACAAGAATTCAGGGAAGGGGGGGGCATTTCCCTTCAATATGTGGTTATAAAATTTGATTAAATGGGGTGAAAGGGTGGTTTCATATTTTTTATAGTATAGGGCTGTCAGTCCGTCCGGTCCAGGGGCTTTTGAACGTTTCGATTTTTTGATTGCGTCATGTAATTCTTCCTGGGAGATGTCAGCGTTAAGCATGGTAAGGGTGTTTTCAGTAACCGTTTTCCTCGTAGTGTCCGCCAAGTAGTTCTGTCTCAGTCGAGGGGAAGAGTCAGGGGAACTGTCTGAATATAAATTACTATAGTAATTGGAAAAGGTCTCATATATTTTGTCTGGACTGGAAGTGATCTTTCCACTTTTGTCTCTAATCTTCACCACCCGATTAATGGCCTGCTGAGCCCTAAGTTTAGATGCCAGCCATCTTTTGGGCTTATTGATCTGGTCATATGCTGTTGCCGCAGACCATCGCAAAGCCTTTTCCACCTCAGAGTTCAGTATGACCTCCATCTGAAGTTGGAGGTCTTGTATTTGTTTGAGGAGGTATCTAGTCGGGTGGATTTGATTAGCTATGTGCAATTTATGTAATTTGTGTTCCAGATTCGATAAAACCTCCTTTCGTTCCTTCTTAAATTTAGAGGCGATCTGTATAAGGGTACCTCTAATCACAGCCTTATGGGCTAGCCATACCATAGCTGGAGACATGTCCTCCGATGCATTGTGGAGGAAATAATCATCCAGGGAGGATTCCACTTTCTCGTAGATCTCTGAGTTGTATAGAAGCGACTCATTCAGACGCCAAGGTGACTTCTGTGTTTTTGGAGTCAGAGAGTGAAATGAGGCAAGTACCGGGTCGTGGTCCGACCACGGGCACAGGAGTATCCTAGAATATATTAACGAGGAGACCAAATGCGAGGAGGCCATAATCAGGTCAATCCTTGCATAGGAATTATGTGGTGCCGACAAATGGGTGTATCCTTTCTTATTGCCATTGAATTCCCTCCAAAGATCAATAAGAGAGTGCAATTTCGAAAGATTATCAAAAAAGTTTGTGATTTTTTTTGGCGTCTGAAGGTCTGGCTGGGTGCGTTCTATCCGTCAAGTTATTGGGGGCCACATTAAAATCGCCCGCCCAAATAAGGGAATCATATGTAAGTGTTAACAAAATGTCAGAGATCTTAGAGGCTGTGGCAAGTGCTCTATCCGGGGGGGCATACATGTTGACAATGCATAAAATCTTATCCTGGTGTTGACCTAGTAAAATACTGTATGTTCCCTCCTTGTCATTAAGGTGTGACAATAATTCAAACGGAAAGGAGTTAGCCAACATAGTCAGAACTCCTCTTTGTTTCTTATGGTAGTTAGATAGGAACGTTCTCTGGTATTGGAGGTGGAAAAATTTCGGGTGGGACTTGTCAGTGAAATGCGTCTCCTGAATACAAATCACATCAGGAGAGGATCTCACCAGTTCCATAATTGCCTTCTTCCGTTTTTGGGGGGAGTTAAGGCCTCTGACGTTATGTGAAATTAAGTTAAAGGTTTTGGAGCTCGTCATGGATAGTGATAGATCCAAGTGGTAGATTGACGAGCCCTAGACTCAGGAAGATTCAAGACATCGGGGGTGTGTGATATCAGGGTAGATAGGTATCGGCTGCAAAGACATAGAAAGACACATTTCTCAACTCTGGGGATCAGGGGGGTAGCTATAAGTACAGGTTGATAGGCTGGGGGGAGGGGGTTAGCACAAGTGTGCAAAGATAATGACCGGAGAAGAGTCCACGCTATCAGCGTGGTCCATAATCCAGACACCATCCTAGTGTTGGGGGACAACAACTGTGGTCCCAACTTGAACTGCCTTAAAACCTATAAAAAGAAAAACATAATGTATAACCTAAACACCAGGCATCGGGGCGCATAAATCAACAGTAAGTTACTATAGCTAATAATAAGTCAGCAATTATAAACAAAAGAAAAAGAGAAAACATCACCCATAAAGACAATGTCCTGATGATTTCCAGGATGTTCATTCATCCTTAGCCTCACGGTATGGCCCATAACAGGGCGAGCATGAAGGAAACAGGCCCATCATCATAAAGGGGCCTATAGTCCCGCAGGGAGTGATCTGAGGAAACAATATAGTCCCATGTGGGTCATCATATTGTGAGAACCAGTAATGTTAATGGTAGACCATGACCCACATCATAAAGGGGTTAGTCCTCAGGTCTCCCAGCGGTGACCTGGCACAAGTGAGTCCTCTTGGGTCTTGCAAGAAGAATATCAGGCTGCATCCATGTCAAGGGCTCTTGGACGTAAGATGAAGGGCCTCGTGCTGTATTCCATGACTGGGTCAGACGTCCTGTACGTCTGGGCTTGGGCTGTTGAGTCGGCGGAGAGGGCAAAGTGAATGGTATGTCAGCCTCCGTAAGAATCGCCTTGACTTCATCAGGCTTCTTGCAGGTGAAGACCTTATTATCAATCTTAAAGGTGATCATGAATGGGAAACCCCATCTGTAGCGGATGTCTTTTTGTTGCAAGGCCAAGGTGTAAGGCCGCATTTCACGTCTTTTGAGAATGGTCATGGGTGACAGGTCCGTAAAGATCTGGACGGATGATGGAACATCTGGGAGGGATGTCAAGCCTCGAGCTGCTAGAAGGATCTTGTCTCGGATATCTTCCGAGTAAAATTTCACGATGACATCCCTTGGCAGCTCTGGGTTGCGCATTTTGACTAGGGAGCGATGTATACGCACTATTCGAAGCAATGAGGAATCAATCTGTGGTAGAAGGGCACCAAACAGGTTAGCTGCGACTGCCTCCAAATCAGTAAATGATTCCGTCATTTTTCTTTCGATTGCAAACGTAACCAGTTTTTCAATGGTGTAATGGTTTAACATAGAAAACTTACCGTTGGCTCTAGATTCTAATCTATCACTCCGATTTGCAAACGGATTTCACTGAAGCTGTATTTTTCATCCCAGAACATAGTTTAGGGGCCATTACCTCTTCAACTATAGTCATTTTTCTTTCGATTGCAAACGTAACCAGTTTTTCAATGGTGTAATGGTTTAACATAGAAAACTTACCGTTGGCTCTAGATTCTAATCTATCACTCCGATTTGCAAACGGATTTCAATGAAGCTGTATTTTTTATCCCAGAACATAGTTTAGGGGCCATTACCTCTTCAACTATAGTCATTTTTCTTTCGATTGCAAACGTACCCAGTTTTTCAATGGTGTAATGGTTTAACATAGAAAACTTACCGTTGGCTCTAGATTCTAATCTATCACTCCGATTTGCAAACGGATTTCACTGAAGCTGTAACTTTCATCCCAGAACATAGTTTAGGGGCCATTACCTCTTCAACTATAGTCATTTTTCTTTCGATTGCAAACGTAACCAGTTTTTCAATGGTGTAATGGTTTAACATAGAAAACTTACCGTTGGCTCTAGATTCTAATCTATCACTCCGATTTGCAAACGGATTTCACTGAAGCTGTATTTTTCATCCCAGAACATAGTTTAGGGGCCATTACCTCTTCAACTATAGTCATTTTTCTTTCGATTGCAAACGTAACCAGTTTTTCAATGGTGTAATGGTTTAACATAGAAAACTTACCGTTGGCTCTAGATTCTAATCTATCACTCCGATTTGCAAACGGATTTCAATGAAGCTGTATTTTTTATCCCAGAACATAGTTTAGGGGCCATTACCTCTTCAACTATAGTCATTTTTCTTTCGATTGCAAACGTACCCAGTTTTTCAATGGTGTAATGGTTTAACATAGAAAACTTACCGTTGGCTCTAGATTCTAATCTATCACTCCGATTTGCAAACGGATTTCACTGAAGCTGTAACTTTCATCCCAGAACATAGTTTAGGGGCCATTACCTATTCAACTATAGTCATTTTTCTTTCGATTGCAAACGTAACCAGGTTTCAATGGTGTAATGGTTTAACATAGAAAACTTACCGTTGGCTCTAGATTCTAATCTACCACTCCGATTTGCAAACGGATTTCACTGAAGCTGTATTTTTCATCCCAGAACATAGTTTAGGGGCCATTACCTCTTCAACTATAGTCATTTTTCTTTCGATTGCAAACGTACCCAGTTTTTCAATGGTGTAATGGTTTAACATAGAAAACTTACCGTTGGCTCTAGATTCTAATCTATCACTCCTATGCGTTCTCCCGCATTTTTAGATGTAGTCAGTACTTTAACTACACTTCCGCAAATTTATGCGGATTTCCGCATCTGTTCCTACGGAACTCCGCTATAAATATCCGGAAATCCGAAAATCAGGAGTCTTTTCGAAAATAATGCGGAAAGATTTATGTATATACTTTAACTAATAAACCTGTTCAAAAATTCTTATTTGATTTTAATTTGATATCTGTCACTGCTGATATAAACTACTGTATTTAACTCATAACAAAAAACTATTTATAAAAAACAGTTTATGTATAACTTTGACATATGTTATTTAATACATTTTATTTGAAATGTTGTAAAAATTCCTTTTGAAAAAATTTCCAATAAAAAACATTGAAACCGGTTTAACATAGAAAACTTACCGTTGGCTCTAGATTCTAATCTATCACTCCGATTTGCAAACGGATTTCACTGAAGCTGTAACTTTCATCCCAGAACATAGTTTAGGGGCCATTACCTCTTCAACTATACTCATTTTTCTTTCGATTGGAAACGTAACCAGTTTTTCAATGGTGTAATGGTTTAACATAGAAAACTTACCGTTGGCTCTAGATTCTAATCTATCACTCCGATTTGCAAACGGATTTCACTGAAGCTGTATTTTTCATCCCAGAACATAGTTTAGGGGCCATTACCTCTTCAACTATAGTCATTTTTCTTTCGATTGCAAACGTAACCAGTTTTTCAATGGTGTAATGGTTTAACATAGAAAACTTACCGTTGGCTCTAGATTCTAATCTATCACTCCGATTTGCAAACGGATTTCACTGAAGCTGTATTTTTCATCCCAGAACATAGTTTAGGGGCCATTACCTCTTAAACTATACTCATTTTTCTTTCGATTGCAAACGTAACCAGTTTTTCAATGGTGTAATGGTTTAACATAGAAAACTTACCATTGGCTATAGATTCTAATCTATCACTCCGATTTGCAAACGGATTTCACTGAAGCTGTATTTTTCATCCCAGAACATAGTTTAGGGGCCATTACCTCTTCAACTATAGTCATTTTTCTTTCGATTGCAAACGTAACCAGTTTTTTAATGGTGTAATGGTTTAACATAGAAAACTTACCGTTGGCTCTAGATTCTAATCTATCACTCCGATTTGCAAACGGATTTCACTGAAGCTGTATTTTTCATCCCAGAACATAGTTTAGGGGCCATTACCTCTTCAACTATAGTCATTTTTCTTTCGATTGCAAACGTAACCAGTTTTTTAATGGTGTAATGGTTTAACATAGAAAACGTACCGTTGGCTCTAGATTCTAATCTCTCACTCCGATTTGCAAACGGATTTCACTGAAGCTGTAACTTTCATCCTAGAACATAGTTTAGGGGCCATTACCTCTTCAACTATAGTCATTTTTCTTTCGATTGCAAACGTAACCAGTTTTTCAATGGTGTAATGGTTTAACATAGAAAACTTACCGTTGGCTCTAGATTCTAATCTATCACTCCGATTTGTCAACGGATTTCACTGAAGCTGTAACTTTCATCCCAGAACATAGTTTAGGGGACATTACCTCTTCAACTATAGTCATTTTTCTTTCGATTGCAAACATAACCAGATTTTCAATGGTGTAATGGTTTAACATAGAAAACTTACCGTTGGCTCTAGATTCTATTCTATCACTCCGATTTGCAAACGGATTTCAATGAAGCTGTATTTTTTATCCCAGAACATAGTTTAGGGGCCATTACCTCTTCAACTATAGTCATTTTTCTTTCGATTGCAAACGTAACCAGTTTTTTAATGGTGTAATGGTTTAACATAGAAAACTTACCGTTGGCTCTAGATTCTAATCTATCACTCCGATTTGCAAACGGATTTCACTGAAGCTGTATTTTTCATCCCAGAACATAGTTTAGGGGCCATTACCTCTTCAACTATAGTCATTTTTCTTTCGATTGCAAACGTAACCAGTTTTTTAATGGTGTAATGGTTTAACATAGAAAACGTACCGTTGGCTCTAGATTCTAATCTCTCACTCCGATTTGCAAACGGATTTCACTGAAGCTGTAACTTTCATCCTAGAACATAGTTTAGGGGCCATTACCTCTTCAACTATAGTCATTTTTCTTTCGATTGCAAACGTAACCAGTTTTTCAATGGTGTAATGGTTTAACATAGAAAACTTACCGTTGGCTCTAGATTCTAATCTATCACTCCGATTTGTCAACGGATTTCACTGAAGCTGTAACTTTCATCCCAGAACATAGTTTAGGGGACATTACCTCTTCAACTATAGTCATTTTTCTTTCGATTGCAAACATAACCAGATTTTCAATGGTGTAATGGTTTAACATAGAAAACTTACCGTTGGCTCTAGATTCTAATCTATCACTCCGATTTGCAAACGGATTTCAATGAAGCTGTATTTTTTATCCCAGAACATAGTTTAGGGGCCATTACCTCTTCAACTATAGTCATTTTTCTTTCGATTGCAAACGTAACCAGTTTTTCAATGGTGTAATGGTTTAACATAGAAAACTTACCGTTGGCTCTAGATTCTAATCTATCACTCCGATTTGTCAACGGATTTCACTGAAGCTGTAACTTTCATCCCAGAACATAGTTTAGGGGACATTACCTCTTCAACTATAGTCATTTTTCTTTCGATTGCAAACATAACCAGATTTTCAATGGTGTAATGGTTTAACATAGAAAACTTACCGTTGGCTCTAGATTCTAATCTATCACTCCGATTTGCAAACGGATTTCAATGAAGCTGTATTTTTTATCCCAGAACATAGTTTAGGGGCCATTACCTCTTCAACTATAGTCATTTTTCTTTCGATTGCAAACGTACCCAGTTTTTCAATGGTGTAATGGTTTAACATAGAAAACTTACCGTTGGCTCTAGATTCTAATCTATCACTCCGATTTGCAAACGGATTTCACTGAAGCTGTAACTTTCATCCCAGAACATAGTTTAGGGGCCATTACCTATTCAACTATAGTCATTTTTCTTTCGATTGCAAACGTAACCAGGTTTCAATGGTGTAATGGTTTAACATAGAAAACTTACCGTTGGCTCTAGATTCTAATCTACCACTCCGATTTGCAAACGGATTTCACTGAAGCTGTATTTTTCATCCCAGAACATAGTTTAGGGGCCACTACCTCTTCAAATATACTCATTTTTCTTTCGATTGCAAACGTAACCAGTTTTTCAATGGTGTAATGGTTTAACATAGAAAACTTACCGTTGGCTCTAGATTCTAATCTATCACTCCGATTTGCAAACGGATTTCACTGAAGCTGTAACTTTCATCCTAGAACATAGTTTAGGGGCCATTACCTCTTCAACTATAGTCACTTTTCTTTTGATTGCAAACGTAACCAGTTTTTCAATGGTGTAATGGTTTAACATAGAAAACTTACCGTTGGCTCTAGATTCTAATCTATCACTCCGATTTGCAAACGGATTTCACTGAAGCTGTAACTTTCATCCCAGAACATAGTTTAGGGGCCATTACCTCTTCAACTATAGTCATTTTTCTTTCGATTGCAAACGTAACCAGTTTTTCAATGGTGTAATGGTTTAACATAGAAAACTTACCGTTGGCTCTAGATTCTAATCTATCACTCCGATTTGCAAACGGATTTCACTGAAGCTGTATTTTTCATCCCAGAACATAGTTTAGGGGCCATTACCTCTTCAACTATAGTCATTTTTCTTTCGATTGCAAACGTAACCAGTTTTTCAATGGTGTAATGGTTTAACATAGAAAACTTACCGTTGGCTCTAGATTCTAATCTATCACTCCTATGCGTTCTCCCGCATTTTTAGATGTAGTCAGTACTTTAACTACACTTCCGCAAATTTATGCGGATTTCCGCATCTGTTCCTACGGAACTCCGCTATAAATATCCGGAAATCCGAAAATCAGGAGTCTTTTCGAAAATAATGCGGAAAGATTTATGTATATACTTTAACTAATAAACCTGTTCAAAAATTCTTATTTGATTTTAATTTGATATCTGTCACTGCTGATATAAACTACTGTATTTAACTCATAACAAAAAACTATTTATAAAAAACAGTTTATGTATAACTTTGACATATGTTATTTAATACATTTTATTTGAAATGTTGTAAAAATTCCTTTTGAAAAAATTTCCAATAAAAAACATTGAAACCGGTTTAACATAGAAAACTTACCGTTGGCTCTAGATTCTAATCTATCACTCCGATTTGCAAACGGATTTCACTGAAGCTGTAACTTTCATCCCAGAACATAGTTTAGGGGCCACTACCTCTTCAACTATACTCATTTTTCTTTCGATTGCAAACGTAACCAGTTTTTCAATGGTGTAATGGTTTAACATAGAAAACTTACCGTTGGCTCTAGATTCTAATCTATCACTCCGATTTGCAAACGGATTTCACTGAAGCTGTATTTTTCATCCCAGAACATAGTTTAGGGGCCATTACCTCTTCAACTATAGTCATTTTTCTTTCGATTGCAAACGTAACCAGTTTTTCAATGGTGTAATGGTTTAACATAAAAAACTTACCGTTGGCTCTAGATTCTAATCTATCACTCCGATTTGCAAATGGATTTCACTGAAGCTGTAACTTTCATCCTAGAACATAGTTTAGGGGCCATTACCTCTTCAACTATAGTCATTTTTCTTTCGATTGCAAACGTAACCAGTTTTTCAATGGTGTAATGGTTTAACATAGAAAACTTACCGTTGGCTCTAGATTCTAATCTATCACTCCGATTTGCAAACGGATTTCACTGAAGCTGTAACTTTCATCCCAGAACATAGTTTAGGGGCCATTACCTCTTCAACTATAGTCATTTTTCTTTTGATTGCAAACGTAACCAGTTTTTCAATGGTGTAATGGTTTAACATAGAAAACTTACCGTTGGCTCTAGATTCTAATCTATCACTCCGATTTGCAAACGGATTTCACTGAAGCTGTAACTTTCATCCTAGAACATAGTTTAGGGGCCATTACCTCTTCAACTATAGTCATTTTTCTTTCGATTGCAAACGTAACCAGTTTTTCAGTGGTGTAATGGTTTAACATAGAAAACTTACAGTTGGCTCTAGATTCTAATCTATCACTCCGATTTGCAAATGGATTTCACTGAAGCTGTATTTTGCATCCCAGAACATAGTTTAGGGGCCATTACCTCTTCAACTATAGTCTGTGTGATTCTCAGAATACACTTTTTTCATATAAAAGAAATATTTTTAGCAACAACTAGGAAAGGGCAGAAGCTCCCTGAACCTTTCTCAAAACTGGTTTTGTACGCTGATTTGTCACAGGCTACATTGAAAGCAAGGAAAACCTTTGGTCCTGTAACTACTGCCCTTAGACAAAAAGGTATCCCCTATGCGTGGGGTTTCCCCACATGCCTGAGGATCACCAATCAAGGTTACACACATGTCATAAAAAGTGTAGAAGAAGGCTATGAACTCTTGAGGAAAATGGGCATCCATGCTAATATACCCAAACCAGATAGAACCAAGCAGAAAGCTCATCAGGAAGAACAGCAGCAAATGGAATGGACACATGAACAACTGGAGAAAGAGAAGGAGAAAGATAAATCTGCAGAGGCTTCTGCAGGACCTGAAAAATGAGTGGTGCTTTGCCACAACTGTTTTTCCCCCATAGGACTTTTCCCTGAGGATACATGTATACCAAAGGGAACTGTCTGTCATTAGGCTCAGCTGGAATGAGCCTAATTGGATTTCAGAAACTGAACTGTTTTGTTGTTTTATTTTTGTTTTTATTAGTGACAGTAGCAAAAGTTTATGCTACTAGTGTTGCTGTTTTAATTCTTTATTCCCAGTGTCTAGGTTTCCCTTGGAACATTGATCATTATTGTTTGTTTGAGATGCATTACAATCTGTCTCTCTTTTGTCTTACAAACATAGCAAAGAACTGGAATCATCTGCTCAGATACATCCTCTGGACTGCAAGTGTGTATTGTTCTATTCATGAGGTTAATGTGCTTAACTTAATCCTACTGTTTGACATTATACATATAGACAATGGCTAAGGAACTCAAGTTAATCTCATTAAATGTGAGAGGGTTGAATTCCTATAGAAAACGTTATTTACTCCAAAAACTGATTAAGGAAGAAAATGCAGATATTGTTTGTGTTCAAGAGTCACATCTAAATAAATGAGGGGCCTCTAAATTAAAAATCTTTCAATGTACTAATATATTTCATTCAAATTTACAAAAGAAAAAGAAATATGGAGTTTTGATAGCTATTAAAGACTCCCTGGGTATGGTTATAGAAAATAATTTTTGTAGTCCTGATGGTAGATTAGTGGTAGTCACGGGAAAGATCAACTCTGAAGAAATAACCATTGCAAATATATACGCCCCAAATTTCCACCTAACCAATTATATTAATAAAAAACTTAAAAAAATACAAAATTTATCGAAAGGATGTTTAATAATTGTAGGCGATTTTAATGCAATAGTAGATCCCCAAATAGACTCAACCACCCAAAGTAGAAGAGCATCTTCAACAATTCAATCATCTTTAATTAAATCAGAACTCTATGACACTTGGAGATGCTTACATCCCAAGGAAAAACAATATTCATATTATTCCCCTGTCCATAAGTCGTTTACCAGAGTTGATCTTTTCCTGACGGATAGGTTCACTCTACCATGGATCTCAGGAGTAGAAATAGGTGCAAGAATATGGTCAGACCATTCCCCACTATTGATTAGAATACAATTACAAAACCCCCAATTAAATGCAAACATTTGGAGACTTAATAAATACATTTTAAACTCTGAACACACATCTCCATATATAAAAAAGGATCTAGAAGAATATTTTAAAATTAATAACAATAATGAAGTATCAAAAACTGTGATATGGAATGCACACAAGGCATACATGAGGGAAGTGTTTATAAAACATGGTTCGATTCAAAAGAAAAAAAATTTAAAGAAAAAACTAATTCCCTTTTAAATAAAATCAAAAAATTAGAATTAGATATTTTTGGAAAAAATAAATCAGAATTAATCCCTACTTTAGAGGAAACACGTCAAGAATTGGCAGACTGCATGTACCAGCAATATGACAGGTGGCAGTCTATGTTAAAAGAAACATGGTACTATGAAAAAAATAAAGCAGGGAAAGCTATGGCCCAAAAGATAAAAGGTAGGAGAATATACCAGAGAATTGTTAAAATCAGAGACCCTAGAACTAACACAGAAGTATATCACCCCAACCAAATAGGTGATGCTTTGGCCTCATATTATGAGAATCTTTATAATTTAGAAAAAAATCCAAAAACACATGTCCCATCAAACTCAGAGATTGATAACTACTTAAAAGATATCACCTTACCCTCCTTGTCTGAATTTGAGCAAAAACAAATAGATGTACCATTCCGCCAGCAAGAAATAGAGGAGGCCATTAGAGACTTAAAGAAGGACAAGGCACCAGGAGCGGATGGATTTGTAAATGAGTATTATAAGAAATTCAGCTTTATTTTAATAAAGCCATTAACTGAAATGTTAAATGAAGTCGCAGCTCTTGGTGCCTTCCCCAAAGAAGAATTATCAGCCATCATAACGACCATACCAAAAGAAGGTAAGGATTTGGCAGATCCTGGAAACTACAGGCCAATATCCCTGTTGAATTCGGACATAAAAATATATGCCAGAATTATTGCATAATAATTCTAATAATAAAAAATAATAATAATAATTAATACCCCAATTGGTTCATCAAGACCAAGTGGGATTTATTAAAAATAGAACCACAAGTGATGGGACAAGGAAAGTGTTGGCATTGCTGCATAAGATCAAGCTCTGTCGGACGCCTACTCTCTTTGTCTCCTTAGACGCTGAGAAGGCGTTCGACAGAGTTAATTGGATATATATGGCTAAAGTTTTGAATAGATTTGGTATCTCTGGTTTCTTGTTTAAAGCTATCCTGGCCCTGTATTCCCAACCGTCCGCTAGAGTACTATCTTCTGGTTCACTATCTCCCCCTTTCTCAATTAGCAATGGTACTAGGCAGGGCTGCCCCCTTTCCCCTTTAATATTTATATTATCCCTAGAACCCCTAGCCCAAAAAATTAGAGAAAATCCGCAAATTCATGGCATAAAAACAGGAGCATCCTACACAAAATTGGGACTTTATGCGGATGATATCCTACTTTACCTACAGAAACCCACTATATCCCTGCCAAGTTTGAGTTTGGAGCTTGATTTTTTCTCGAGGGTCTCATACTATAAACTAAATCAAACTAAAACAGTTATACTCCCCTGTTATGTACCAGTAAACAATGTTGATGCTTTAAAAAATTCTTGCCAATATACATGGACAGACAAATCTATTAAATATTTAGGTATTTTAATAAGCCCAACAATAGCACAGTTATATAGAGAAAATTATGCCCCCTGGTTAACTAAATTAAAATCTAAATTAGACTCTTTAGCAAAATTGGAATTTTCATGGTTAGGTAGGTCAGCAGCATTTAAAATGATGTTATTACCACAATTATTATATCTATTTAGAAATCTCCCAATAAAAATCCCCCAGAAATTCTTCACCTCACTGCAACAGCTTCTAAATAAATTCATTTTAATGAACAAAAAATCTAGATTCTCTAATAAAATACTTACCACCCAAACTAACAGACTAGGCCTGGGAGTGCCTGACATAGAGAAGTATTATAAGGCCACTGTACTTGAACAATCCAGACCTTTGTGGACAAACGATAAAACTAAACAGTGGATTGCTATAGAAGTACTTCCCTCGGGTACTCTCAGGACCTACTTAGAATCTAGAATGTCATGGAAAATTCAACAATATGTTAAAAACCCAGTCACAATTAATACTTTTAAGATATGGAAAGATCTGTTGAAGTTGTGTAGAGAGGATGTTCTAGCAGTTGAAATACCCACACAGCTGTCAGCATTGCAGAATGTAATCAAAAATATAGATTTGGAGCACTGGCAGATGTGTGGGATAACGACTATAGAGGATCTTATGGTTGACTCTCAAGTTAGATCATTTGAGGAGTTGATACATGACTTTCATATCCCTATATCTGATAGACCCATGTATGAAAAAATACAAAAATTTCTGAACAAACACCCTTTTAATCCTATTCTCTTTCCCCCTATAATTAATAAAATTATCAGCCCAGAAGGTACAGATAAAAAAGGTACATCTATTTTATATAAAACACTTTTGGGACTATCAAAAGACCCTCAAAGGTGGCAATTGTATAATTGGCAAGAAAAATTAGAAATTGACATAGCAGAGGAAGATTGGGAATCAGCGTATAGATCTCTGAGGAAAGCATCTCACTGTGTTTCTCATAGTGAAGGTTATATCAAAATCCTCTGGCAATGGTATATGACCCCTGAAAGGATATCAAAATTCGACTCAAACTCATCCCCTTTGTGTTGGAGAGGTTGTAACCAATCAGGCTCTTTGATACATTTATTTTGGAAATGCCCAAAACTTAAAAAATTATGGGAAGAGGTAGAAAGATTTCTCAAAAAATTACCAATGTCACTTGAGACTATTCCCCCCAGTATGGCTTTGTTGAACATAGGTACCATGGACCTGCCAACCCAGGAGAGACTTATTTTTAATCATGTTTGTATTGCCACTAAAAATCTTATAGCAGCTAATTGGAAATCCCCAATTATACCAAAGATAGAAGATATTCTGAAAACAGTAGATTCCAATTTAATAGCTGAGAAAGCCTGGGCTATAAGAAATGGCAACCTTCAGTCTTTCCTGGGGAAGGCGGATCTGTGGCCTAAAATATACACACAATCAAAATTGTTGGATTTATAACTGAAAAAGCAATCTTCATGGTCCTTTAGTAAGAAAAATATCTATTCTCTCACTCCTACCCAGTTAATACCTAAAATTGTTAACATTTAATATATTGGATTCATAAGACACAGGACACCCATGGATATGTTTTTCAACATTAGAGAAGGATGTACTTTCAATATTGTTTTGAAACAAATAAGAAGGGAAATAGGATAAAACTAGATATTGGGAATGTATCATATAGAGTAGTAGGTTAGTTGGTTAGATTAGTTTGTAGTTTGTAGTTCTAGATACATAATTATAAACTATGTTTTTCTGTTGGATATATAGAATATCGATTAAACTATACCCAGACAATATATTTGAAGTTTTTTAGATAGTTGTGCTATATACATCACAGGGAGGAGTCCCTGGAATCTCTGTGGGGAGGTTAAGTCCTCCCATTTTCCAGGTTGACACCTACCCCTTCACTTTTGATGTCAAGTAATAGAATTAGTACTGCTATACTAGATCAGGTATTAGTTTAATGATTAGTTTAATGATTAGATAATTTTACTTCACTATATATAAAATTATAACCAGCAGTTTGGTTGTTTCCACTATCAACAGCCATTAAATACATAATACACATTTGAATCAGTGGTAACTCTTGTCCCTTATCTCAATATATCAAGACAACCATATTTCACATAAAAATGTAAATTTACAAGTTATTAGGTGACTTTTTCCGCATTGACTGTTTAAATCTATCCAAAATCCGCAAACTATGCGTTCTCCCGCATTTTTAGATGTAGTCAGTACTTTAACTACACTTCCGCAAATTTATGCGGATTTCCGCATCTGTTCCTACGGAACTCCGCTATAAATATCCGGAAATCCGAAAATCAGGAGTCTTTTCGAAAATAATGCGGAAAGATTTATGTATATACTTTAACTAATAAACCTGTTCAAAAATTCTTACTTGATTTTAATTTGATATCTTTCACTGCTGATATAAACTACTGTATTTAACTCATAACAAAAAGCTATTTATAAAAAACTGTTTATGTATAACTTTGACATATGTTATTTAATACATTTTATTTGAAATGTTGTAAAAATTCCTTTCGAAAAAATTTCCAATAAAAAACATTGAAACCGGTTTAACATAGAAAACTTACCGTTGGCTCTAGATTCTAATCTATCACTCCGATTTGCAAACGGATTTCACTGAAGCTGTAACTTTCATCCCAGAACATAGTTTAGGGGCCATTACCTCTTCAACTATACTCATTTTTCTTTCGATTGCAAACGTAACCAGTTTTTCAATGGTGTAATGGTTTACCATAGAAAACTTACCGTTGGCTCTAGATTCTAATTTATCACTCCGATTTGCAAACGGATTTCACTGAAGCTGTAACTTTCATCCCAGAACATAGTTTAGGGGCCATTACCTCTTCAACTATACTCATTTTTCTTTCGATTGCAAACGTAACCAGTTTTTCAATGGTGTAATGGTTTAACATAGAAAACGTACCGTTGGCTCTAGATTCTAATCTATCACTCCGATTTGCAAACGGATTTCACTGAAGCTGTATTTTTCATCCCAGAACATAGTTTAGGGGCCATTACCTCTTCAACTATACTCATTTTTCTTTCAATTGCAAACGTACCCAGTTTTTCAATGGTGTAATGGTTTAACATAGAAAACTTACCGTTGGCTCTAGATTCTAATCTATCACTCCGATTTGCAAACGGATTTCACTGAAGCTGTATTTTTCATACCAGAACATAGTTTAGGGGCCATTACCTCTTCAACTATAGTCATTTTTCTTTCGATTACAAATGTAACCAGTTTTTCAATGGTGTAATGGTTTAACATAGAAAACTTACCGTTGGCTCTAGATTCTAATCTATCACTCCGATTTGCAAACGGATTTCACTGAAGCTGTAACTTTCATCCTAGAACATAGTTTAGGGGCCATTACCTCTTCAACTATAGTCATTTTTCTTTCGATTGCAAACGTAACCAGGTTTCAGTGGTGTAATGGTTTAACATAGAAAACTTACCGTTGGCTCTAGATTCTAATCTATCACTCCGATTTGCAAACGGATTTCACTGAAGCTGTATTTTTCATCCCAGAACATAGTTTAGGGGCCATTACCTCTTCAACTATACTCATTTTTCTTTCGATTGCAAACGTACCCAGTTTTTCAATGGTGTAATGGTTTAACATAGAAAACTTACCGTTGGCTCTAGATTCTAATCTATCACTCCGATTTGCAAACGGATTTCACTGAAGCTGTATTTTTCATACCAGAACATAGTTTAGGGGCCATTACCTCTTCAACTATAGTCATTTTTCTTTCGATTGCACACGTAACCAGTTTTTCAATGGTGTAATGGTTTAACATAGAAAACTTACCGTTGGCTCTAGATTCTAATCTATCACTCCGATTTGCAAACGGATTTCACTGAAGCTGTAACTTTCATCCTAGAACATAGTTTAGGGGCCATTACCTCTTCAACTATAGTCATTTTTCTTTCGATTGCAAATGTAACCAGGTTTCAATGGTGTAATGGTTTAACATAGAAAACTTACCGTTGGCTCTAGATTCTAATCTATCACTCCGATTTGCAAACGGATTTCACTGAAGTTGTAACTTTCATCCCAGATCATAGTTTAGTGGCCATTACCTCTTCAACTATAGTCCTTTTTCTTTCGATTGCAAACGTAACCAGTTTTTCAATGGTGTAATGGTTTAACATAGAAAACTTACCGTTGGCTCTAGATTCTAATCTATCACTCCGATTTGCAAACGGATTTCACTGAAGCTGTAACTTTCATCCCAGAACATAGTTTAGGGGCCATTACCTCTTCAACTATAGTCATTTTTCTTTCGATTGCAAACGTAACCAGTTTTTCAATGGTGTAATGGTTTAACATAGAAAACTTACCGTTGGCTCTAGATTCTAATCTATCACTCCGATTTGCAAACGGATTTCACTGAAGCTGTAACTTTCATCCCAGAACATAGTTTAGGGGCCATTACCTCTTCAACTATAGTCATTTTTCTTTCGATTGCAAACGTAACCAGTTTTTCAATGGTGTAATGGTTTAACAAAAGTTGAGGATGCAAGGACTGGGGAAGAGTCTGTGTTCATGGATAGGGAACTGGCTAATGGACAGAAAACAAAGAGTTGTGGTCAATGGATCATACTCAAAATGGGAGACTGTTAGCAGTGGGGTCCCACAGGGGTCTGTTCTGGGTCCAGTGCTCTTCAATTTATTTATTAATGACCTAGTAGATGCAGTAGTGAGCAATGTTGCTATTTTTGCAGATGATACAAAAGTGTGCAGAATCATTAACTCTCAGGAAGATAGTGTCATATTGCAACAGGATCTGGATAGGATGGCTATATGGGCACATACATGGCAGATGAAATTCAATGTTGACAAATGTAAGGTCATGCATTTTGGACGTACTAATGGTCTAGCACCATACAAAATAAATGGGATACAGTTGGGGACATCAAACTTGGAGAAGGACTTAGGAGTACTCATTGACAACAAGTTAAATAATCGTACTCAATGCCAAGCAGCTGCAGCTAAAGCTAACAAAATTTTGGGATGCATTAAAAGGGAAATAAAAACTCGAGATGCTAGCATAATATTGCCCCTGTCTAACTCTCTAGTAAGGCCACATCTGGAATATGGAATTCAGTTCTGGGCACCACATTACAAAAAAGATATTGCAGTTTTAGAGCAGGTGCAGAGACGAGCAACACAATTGATGCGTGGGATGAAAGGTCTCACTTATCAAGAAAGGTTAGATAAACTGGGTTTATTTAGTCTAGAGAAAAGACGCCTTAGAGGGGATCTAATTAACATGTATAAATACATCAGAGGGCAATATAATACCTTGGCGGATGAGCTTTTTGTCCCTACGCCTTCTCAAAGGACTAGAGGACATGATCTGCGCATGGAGGAAAAACGTTTTAGCCATTTATTTAGGAAAGGGTTCTTTACAGTAAGAGTGATTAAGATGTGGAATGCATTGCCACAGGAAGTCGTTATGGCAAACTCTATACCTGCATTTAAAGGGGGCTTAGATGCTTTCCTTGCGTTGAAAGACATCCATGGCTACAATTACTAGGTAATGCCTAATGATGTTGATCCAGGGATTTTATCTGATTGCCATCTGGAGTCGGGAAGGAATTTTTCCCTTTAGGGGCTAATTGGACCATGCCTTGTAAGGGTTTTTTCGCCTTCCTCTGGATCAACAGGGATATGTGAGGGAGCAGGCTGGTGTTGTACTTTATACTGGTTGAACTCGATGGACGTATGTCTTTTTTCAACCAAAATAACTATGTAACTATGTAACTATGTAACTATGTAACATAGAAAACTTACCGTTGGCTCTAGATTCTAATCTATCACTCCGATTTGCAAACGGATTTCACTGAAGCTGTATTTTTCATCCCAGAACATAGTTTAGGGGCCATTACCTCTTCAACTATAGTCATTTTTCTTTCGATTGCAAACGTAACCAGGTTTCAATGGTGTAATGGTTTAACATAGAAAACTTACCGTTGGCTCTAGATTCTAATCTATCACTCCGATTTGCAAACGGATTTCACTGAAGCTGTATTTTTCATCCCAGAACATAGTTTAGCGGCCACTACCTCTTCAACTATACTCATTTTTCTTTCGATTGCAAACGTAACCAGTTTTTCAATAGTGTAATGGTTTAACATAGAAAACTTACCGTTGGCTCTAGATTCTAATCTATCACTCCGATTTGCAAACGGATTTCACTGAAGCTGTAACTTTCATCCTAGAACATAGTTTAGGGGCCATTACCTCTTCAACTATAGTCACTTTTCTTTCGATTGCAAACGTAACCAGTTTTTCAATGGTGTAATGGTTTAACATAGAAAACTTACCGTTGGCTCTAGATTCTAATCTATCACTCCGATTTGCAAACGGATTTCACTGAAGCTGTAACTTTCATCCCAGAACATAGTTTAGGGGCCATTACCTCTTCAACTATAGTCATTTTTCTTTCGTTTCAAGGGTGTTTATTGAAATAAAGTCACATGAACAAAAAACACATACGTTCAAATATTCCCCACATGCGGGGAGTAGCAAATAATAGCTTACCATGTGGATAAATCACTGCCAATCATAGGGTTCATCACTGTAACATAAACATATGTCACAGCTATAACCCAGATTGTTTAACACTAATGTTATCAGCATTTTGGGGTAGGGTTATGGGCTAGAGGAAAAGAAAAGGGGGGTGGGAAGAGAGTAGGAAGGACAAGGATAGGGGGGGGTGGGATCCAGGGACGTTCCTAGAGTGGGTGGACCACAGCATGCCATAGGTATCGTCCGGGGGGAAAAAAGGGAGAAAGGGGAAAGGGGAAATAGACGAGTTGAGCTAACGTAGCTTCACAATCAGGGTAAAACAACCGAAGCACCACCTCCCTTCACACAGTCCCACACAATATCTTCTTTGGTGTCAGAGGAAAAGCATTGTCATATAGAGACGTAGAATCATAGAGCTCCGTGGATGGGTTCAGAGATCAAAAGACATGGAGAACATGTGAAAGGCCAAGATTCTTTTGCCAGTCTATCCACAGATCCCACACCTTATAGAAGCTATCCAGGGTATCGAAGATTTTAGCGCTTATGTGCTCCGATGCCATGGTATTATTGAGTTCCCTGAAAACTGCTTCAACAGACAAAGATTTCCCTCTCCAATTACGTGCCAAATGTCTCTTGGCTTGTGCCATTACAAATTGGATAAATTTGTGCAGAGCGTATTTTATTGGGGCTGGTCTATTCCCGAGGAGTATGACAGAGGGATCTAGGTCCGTTTGGATGTTAGTAATCAATTTGATCTTAGACCAAATAGCCTTCCAGTATCTTTGTGCTGTGGGGCAAGCCCACCATATGTGCCATAGGTCACTAATTTGATTGCACTTACGGAAGCAGGGGTCCGTAGATGAAGGGTTGAAGAGGTTTAATTTATATGGGGTAAGATAAACTCTGTGAAGCAGCCTCAGGGATGTCTCAATGGATGAGTAGAATAAGGATCCACGTGTTAAGGTTGTGGAACAGTGAGCCCATCTAGTTTCCGATAGTTCGAACCCACAGTCCCTCTCCCAGTCCAGCTGGGCCTTGAGTTTCCCATCTAAAACTGGTTGAGAGAGTATGGCATATGTATCCGATATGAACCCCCTATCAATCGGCCGATTCTTACATCTAATCTTGAAGGGTGAGTAGGTGAGAATCGTCCTGTGCGGATCTATGGTATCTAGGTATTTGAATATCCCTGCCAATCTGCCCCACTCCTCTCTAGGTACTCTGTATTTCTCGCAGAAATGATTCGGAGTGCAAATTTTGAAGGTCAGTAAAAATTTACCCACTCTGGTTAATCCGTTTTGAGTCCACCATTTATATTGTGCCATTTTTAATCCTAAGGGGAAATCTGGGTTGCCAAATATGGTGGTCATGAGTGAGATAGGTGATTGCAAAGAGTAGAGTTGCCTAGTTCTGGACCATAAACTTAGGGCATATGCTGAGATGGGTGAGACTTTAGAGATCTTCTGGATGGGTATAGTACGGGCCCACATGAGTCCTACCATGGAGAAAGGGGCTACCAGCAGTGATTCAATTTCTACCCACAAAGGGGCCGACTCAGTAGGGGCATTGACACTGGCTAGCTGGGTGAGTCTGGCAGCTTTATAGTAATTAAAAAGCAAGGGAGCGTTGAGGCCTCCAAGGTCTCTGGGTCTGGCTAAAGTCAAATATTTTATCCTGGCCTTCCGGTTCCTCCAAATAAAGCGTTGGATCAAGGTTTGTAAATGCTGTATCGGGCCTTTAGTGACGGGGATCGGTAAAGTCCTAAAGAGGTACAACAGTCGTGGAAGTAGAGTCATTCTGACCGCCGCCACTCTACCCAACATAGAGAGGGGATAGTCAGTCCAAGTCTCCAAGTCTTTTGCTAGTTTAGCGTACATTGGCGGGTAGTTAGTGGGGTATAATTTCTGTGGGTCAGCGGTTAATTTAATACCCAAGTAATTTATGTATTTGGGTTGATATATCAGGCCCAAGGATTCTGCTAAAGCTGTGGCCTGCTTCTGGGGCATGTCAGCTATCATTACTTCCGATTTATCCAAATTCAATTTGAATCCGGAGAACTTCGAGAAGTGGTCAATCTCTTTGAGAAGTTTTGGGATGGAAGTGTGCGGTGTAGTTAATGTCAGGAGAATATCATCCGCGAATAGCGAAAGTTTGTACTCCTTGGATTTAATCGTGACTCCCGTAATTTCAGGCGTTCTTCGTATCCTCTCTGCCAAGGGCTCCATCACCAACGCAAAGATTGCCGGTGAAAGAGGGCAGCCTTGTCTCGTGCCTCTCTGTATTGGAAATGTGGTCCTCGAGGAGGCAGGCATTTTTAATGCGGCGGAAGGGGCTGAATAAAGTGCTGTTATCGCATTTAAGAAGTTACCCTTAATTCCATACTGTCGTAGGACAGCCAGCATGTATGGCCACTTAATAAGGTCAAAAGCCTTCTCCATATCTAAAGATAGGGTGGCCATACATACGGCTGCCCGTTTGTAGTGTTGCTGCAAGTTAACAATCTTCCTTATATTGTCCGGGGCTTGTCTCATGGGAATAAAGCCAACTTGGTCCTTGTTGACCAAGGCTGGCAGAATTTTATTTACTCTTTCCGCTAGGATGGAGGTAAGGAGCTTGTAATCTACTCCAAGGAGGGAGATTGGGCGATAATTCTTGGGTAGAAGTGGGTCCCTTTGAGGTTTAGGGATCACAACAATGGCCGATGACAAGAATTCAGGGGGGGGGGGGCATTTCCCTTCAATATGTGGTTATAAAATTTGATTAAATGGGGTGAAAGGGTGGTTTCATATTTTTTATAGTATAGGGCTGTCAGTCCGTCCGGTCCAGGGGCTTTTGAACGTTTCGATTTTTTGATTGCGTCATGTAATTCTTCCTGGGAGATGTCAGCGTTAAGCATGGTAAGGGTGTTTTCAGTAACCGTTTTCCTCGTAGTGTCCGCCAAGTAGTTCTGTCTCAGTCGAGGGGAAGAGTCAGGGGAACTGTCTGAATATAAATTACTATAGTAATTGGAAAAGGTCTCATATATTTTGTCTGGACTGGAAGTGATCTTTCCACTTTTGTCTCTAATCTTCACCACCCGATTAATGGCCTGCTGAGCCCTAAGTTTAGATGCCAGCCATCTTTTGGGCTTATTGATCTGGTCATATGCTGTTGCCGCAGACCATCGCAAAGCCTTTTCCACCTCAGAGTTCAGTATGACCTCCATCTGAAGTTGGAGGTCTTGTATTTGTTTGAGGAGGTATCTAGTCGGGTGGATTTGATTAGCTATGTGCAATTTATGTAATTTGTGTTCCAGATTCGATAAAACCTCCTTTCGTTCCTTCTTAAATTTAGAGGCGATCTGTATAAGGGTACCTCTAATCACAGCCTTATGGGCTAGCCATACCATAGCTGGAGACATGTCCTCCGATGCATTGTGGAGGAAATAATCATCCAGGGAGGATTCCACTTTCTCGTAGATCTCTGAGTTGTATAGAAGCGACTCATTCAGACGCCAAGGTGACTTCTGTGTTTTTGGAGTCAGAGAGTGAAATGAGGCAAGTACCGGGTCGTGGTCCGACCACGGGCACAGGAGTATCCTAGAATATATTAACGAGGAGACCAAATGCGAGGAGGCCATAATCAGGTCAATCCTTGCATAGGAATTATGTGGTGCCGACAAATGGGTGTATCCTTTCTTATTGCCATTGAATTCCCTCCAAAGATCAATAAGAGAGTGCAATTTCGAAAGATTATCAAAAAAGTTTGTGATTTTTTTGGCGTCTGAAGGTCTGGCTGGGTGCGTTCTATCCGTCAAGTTATTGGGGGCCACATTAAAATCGCCCGCCCAAATAAGGGAATCATATGTAAGTGTTAACAAAATGTCAGAGATCTTAGAGGCTGTGGCAAGTGCTCTATCCGGGGGGGCATACATGTTGACAATGCATAAAATCTTATCCTGGTGTTGACCTAGTAAAATACTGTATGTTCCCTCCTTGTCATTAAGGTGTGACAATAATTCAAACGGAAAGGAGTTAGCCAACATAGTCAGAACTCCTCTTTGTTTCTTATGGTAGTTAGATAGGAACGTTCTCTGGTATTGGAGGTGGAAAAATTTCGGGTGGGACTTGTCAGTGAAATGCGTCTCCTGAATACAAATCACATCAGGAGAGGATCTCACCAGTTCCATAATTGCCTTCTTCCGTTTTTGGGGGGAGTTAAGGCCTCTGACGTTATGTGAAATTAAGTTAAAGGTTTTGGAGCTCGTCATGGATAGTGATAGATCCAAGTGGTAGATTGACGAGCCCTAGACTCAGGAAGATTCAAGACATCGGGGGTGTGTGATATCAGGGTAGATAGGTATCGGCTGCAAAGACATAGAAAGACACATTTCTCAACTCTGGGGATCAGGGGGGTAGCTATAAGTACAGGTTGATAGGCTGGGGGGAGGGGGTTAGCACAAGTGTGCAAAGATAATGACCGGAGAAGAGTCCACGCTATCAGCGTGGTCCATAATCCAGACACCATCCTAGTGTTGGGGGACAACAACTGTGGTCCCAACTTGAACTGCCTTAAAACCTATAAAAAGAAAAACATAATGTATAACCTAAACACCAGGCATCGGGGCGCATAAATCAACAGTAAGTTACTATAGCTAATAATAAGTCAGCAATTATAAACAAAAGAAAAAGAGAAAACATCACCCATAAAGACAATGTCCTGATGATTTCCAGGATGTTCATTCATCCTTAGCCTCACGGTATGGCCCATAACAGGGCGAGCATGAAGGAAACAGGCCCATCATCATAAAGGGGCCTATAGTCCCGCAGGGAGTGATCTGAGGAAACAATATAGTCCCATGTGGGTCATCATATTGTGAGAACCAGTAATGTTAATGGTAGACCATGACCCACATCATAAAGGGGTTAGTCCTCAGGTCTCCCAGCGGTGACCTGGCACAAGTGAGTCCTCTTGGGTCTTGCAAGAAGAATATCAGGCTGCATCCATGTCAAGGGCTCTTGGACGGTAAGATGAAGGGCCTCGTGCTGTATTCCATGACTGGGTCAGACGTCCTGTACGTCTGGGCTTGGGCTGTTGAGTCGGCGGAGAGGGCAAAGTGAATGGTATGTCAGCCTCCGTAAGAATCGCCTTGACTTCATCAGGCTTCTTGCAGGTGAAGACCTTATTATCAATCTTAAAGGTGATCATGAATGGGAAACCCCATCTGTAGCGGATGTCTTTTTGTTGCAAGGCCAAGGTGTAAGGCCGCATTTCACGTCTTTTGAGAATGGTCATGGGTGACAGGTCCGTAAAGATCTGGACGGATGATGGAACATCTGGGAGGGATGTCAAGCCTCGAGCTGCTAGAAGGATCTTGTCTCGGATATCTTCCGAGTAAAATTTCGCGATGACATCCCTTGGCAGCTCTGGGTTGCGCATTTTGACTAGGGAGCGATGTATACGCACTATTCGAAGCAATGAGGAATCAATCTGTGGTAGAAGGGCACCAAACAGGTTAGCTGCGACTGCCTCCAAATCAGTAAATGATTCCGTCATTTTTCTTTCGATTGCAAACGTAACCAGTTTTTCAATGGTGTAATGGTTTAACATAGAAAACTTACCGTTGGCTCTAGATTCTAATCTATCACTCCGATTTGCAAACGGATTTCACTGAAGCTGTATTTTTCATCCCAGAACATAGTTTAGGGGCCATTACCTCTTCAACTATAGTCATTTTTCTTTCGATTGCAAACGTAACCAGTTTTTCAATGGTGTAATGGTTTAACATAGAAAACTTACCGTTGGCTCTAGATTCTAATCTATCACTCCGATTTGCAAACGGATTTCACTGAAGCTGTATTTTTCATCCCAGAACATAGTTTAGGGGCCATTACCTCTTCAACTATACTCATTTTTCTTTCGATTGCAAACGTAACCAGTTTTTCAATGGTGTAATGGTTTAACATAGAAAACTTACCATTGGCTATAGATTCTAATCTATCACTCCGATTTGCAAACGGATTTCACTGAAGCTGTATTTTTCATCCCAGAACATAGTTTAGGGGCCATTACCTCTTCAACTATAGTCATTTTTCTTTCGATTGCAAACGTAACCAGTTTTTTAATGGTGTAATGGTTTAACATAGAAAACGTACCGTTGGCTCTAGATTCTAATCTCTCACTCCGATTTGCAAACGGATTTCACTGAAGCTGTAACTTTCATCCTAGAACATAGTTTAGGGGCCATTACCTCTTCAACTATAGTCATTTTTCTTTCGATTGCAAACGTAACCAGTTTTTCAATGGTGTAATGGTTTAACATAGAAAACTTACCGTTGGCTCTAGATTCTAATCTATCACTCCGATTTGTCAACGGATTTCACTGAAGCTGTAACTTTCATCCCAGAACATAGTTTAGGGGACATTACCTCTTCAACTATAGTCATTTTTCTTTCGATTGCAAACATAACCAGATTTTCAATGGTGTAATGGTTTAACATAGAAAACTTACCGTTGGCTCTAGATTCTAATCTATCACTCCGATTTGCAAACGGATTTCAATGAAGCTGTATTTTTTATCCCAGAACATAGTTTAGGGGCCATTACCTCTTCAACTATAGTCATTTTTCTTTCGATTGCAAACGTACCCAGTTTTTCAATGGTGTAATGGTTTAACATAGAAAACTTACCGTTGGCTCTAGATTCTAATCTATCACTCCGATTTGCAAACGGATTTCACTGAAGCTGTAACTTTCATCCCAGAACATAGTTTAGGGGCCATTACCTATTCAACTATAGTCATTTTTCTTTCGATTGCAAACGTAACCAGGTTTCAATGGTGTAATGGTTTAACATAGAAAACTTACCGTTGGCTCTAGATTCTAATCTACCACTCCGATTTGCAAACGGATTTCACTGAAGCTGTATTTTTCATCCCAGAACATAGTTTAGGGGCCACTACCTCTTCAAATATACTCATTTTTCTTTCGATTGCAAACGTAACCAGTTTTTCAATGGTGTAATGGTTTAACATAGAAAACTTACCGTTGGCTCTAGATTCTAATCTATCACTCCGATTTGCAAACGGATTTCACTGAAGCTGTAACTTTCATCCTAGAACATAGTTTAGGGGCCATTACCTCTTCAACTATAGTCACTTTTCTTTTGATTGCAAACGTAACCAGTTTTTCAATGGTGTAATGGTTTAACATAGAAAACTTACCGTTGGCTCTAGATTCTAATCTATCACTCCGATTTGCAAACGGATTTCACTGAAGCTGTAACTTTCATCCCAGAACATAGTTTAGGGGCCATTACCTCTTCAACTATAGTCATTTTTCTTTCGATTGCAAACGTAACCAGTTTTTCAATGGTGTAATGGTTTAACATAGAAAACTTACCGTTGGCTCTAGATTCTAATCTATCACTCCGATTTGCAAACGGATTTCACTGAAGCTGTATTTTTCATCCCAGAACATAGTTTAGGGGCCATTACCTCTTCAACTATAGTCATTTTTCTTTCGATTGCAAACGTAACCAGTTTTTCAATGGTGTAATGGTTTAACATAGAAAACTTACCGTTGGCTCTAGATTCTAATCTATCACTCCTATGCGTTCTCCCGCATTTTTAGATGTAGTCAGTACTTTAACTACACTTCCGCAAATTTATGCGGATTTCCGCATCTGTTCCTACGGAACTCCGCTATAAATATCCGGAAATCCGAAAATCAGGAGTCTTTTCGAAAATAATGCGGAAAGATTTATGTATATACTTTAACTAATAAACCTGTTCAAAGATTCTTATTTGATTTTAATTTGATATCTGTCACTGCTGATATAAACTACTGTATTTAACTCATAACAAAAAACTATTTATAAAAAACAGTTTATGTATAACTTTGACATATGTTATTTAATACATTTTATTTGAAATGTTGAAAAAATTCCTTTTGAAAAAATTTCCAATAAAAAACATTGAAACCGGTTTAACATAGAAAACTTACCGTTGGCTCTAGATTCTAATCTATCACTCCGATTTGCAAACGGATTTCACTGAAGCTGTAACTTTCATCCCAGAACATAGTTTAGGGGCCATTACCTCTTCAACTATACTCATTTTTCTTTCGATTGGAAACGTAACCAGTTTTTCAATGGTGTAATGGTTTAACATAGAAAACTTACCGTTGGCTCTAGATTCTAATCTATCACTCCGATTTGCAAACGGATTTCACTGAAGTTGTAACTTTCATCCCAGAACATAGTTTAGGGGCCACTACCTCTTCAACTATACTCATTTTTCTTTCGATTGCAAACGTAACCAGTTTTTCAATGGTGTAATGGTTTAACATAGAAAACTTACCGTTGGCTCTAGATTCTAATCTATCACTCCGATTTGCAAACGGATTTCACTGAAGCTGTATTTTTCATCCCAGAACATAGTTTAGGGGCCATTACCTCTTCAACTATAGTCATTTTTCTTTCGATTGCAAACGTAACCAGTTTTTCAATGGTGTAATGGTTTAACATAAAAAACTTACCGTTGGCTCTAGATTCTAATCTATCACTCCGATTTGCAAATGGATTTCACTGAAGCTGTAACTTTCATCCTAGAACATAGTTTAGGGGCCATTACCTCTTCAACTATAGTCATTTTTCTTTCGATTGCAAACGTAACCAGTTTTTCAATGGTGTAATGGTTTAACATAGAAAACTTACCGTTGGCTCTAGATTCTAATCTATCACTCCGATTTGCAAACGGATTTCACTGAAGCTGTAACTTTCATCCCAGAACATAGTTTAGGGGCCATTACCTCTTCAACTATAGTCATTTTTCTTTTGATTGCAAACGTAACCAGTTTTTCAATGGTGTAATGGTTTAACATAGAAAACTTACCGTTGGCTCTAGATTCTAATCTATCACTCCGATTTGCAAACGGATTTCACTGAAGCTGTAACTTTCATCCTAGAACATAGTTTAGGGGCCATTACCTCTTCAACTATAGTCATTTTTCTTTCGATTGCAAACGTAACCAGTTTTTCAGTGGTGTAATGGTTTAACATAGAAAACTTACAGTTGGCTCTAGATTCTAATCTATCACTCCAATTTGCAAATGGATTTCACTGAAGCTGTATTTTGCATCCCAGAACATAGTTTAGGGGCCATTACCTCTTCAACTATAGTCTGTGTGATTCTCAGAATACACTTTTTTCATATAAAAGAAATATTTTTAGCAACAACTAGGAAAGGGCAGAAGCTCCCTGAACCTTTCTCAAAACTGGTTTTGTACGCTGATTTGTCACAGGCTACATTGAAAGCAAGGAAAACCTTTGGTCCTGTAACTACTGCCCTTAGACAAAAAGGTATCCCCTATGCGTGGGGTTTCCCCACATGCCTGAGGATCACCAATCAAGGTTACACACATGTCATAAAAAGTGTAGAAGAAGGCTATGAACTCTTGAGGAAAATGGGCATCCATGCTAATATACCCAAACCAGATAGAACCAAGCAGAAAGCTCATCAGGAAGAACAGCAGCAAATGGAATGGACACATGAACAACTGGAGAAAGAGAAGGAGAAAGATAAATCTGCAGAGGCTTCTGCAGGACCTGAAAAATGAGTGGTGCTTTGCCACAACTGTTTTTTCCCCCATAGGACTTTTCCCTGAGGATACATGTATACCAAAGGGAACTGTCTGTCATTAGGCTCAGCTGGAATGAGCCTAATTGGATTTCAGAAACTGAACTGTTTTGTTGTTTTATTTTTGTTTTTATTAGTGACAGTAGCAAAAGTTTATGCTACTAGTGTTGCTGTTTTAATTCTTTATTCCCAGTGTCTAGGTTTCCCTTGGAACATTGATCATTATTGTTTGTTTGAGATGCATTACAATCTGTCTCTCTTTTGTCTTACAAACATAGCAAAGAACTGGAATCATCTGCTCAGATACATCCTCTGGACTGCAAGTGTGTATTGTTCTATTCATGAGGTTAATGTGCTTAACTTAATCCTACTGTTTGACATTATACATATAGACAATGGCTAAGGAACTCAAGTTAATCTCATTAAATGTGAGAGGGTTGAATTCCTATAGAAAACGTTATTTACTCCAAAAACTGATTAAGGAAGAAAATGCAGATATTGTTTGTGTTCAAGAGTCACATCTAAATAAATGAGGGGCCTCTAAATTAAAAATCTTTCAATGTACTAATATATTTCATTCAAATTTACAAAAGAAAAAGAAATGTGGAGTTTTGATAGCTATTAAAGACTCCCTGGGTATGGTTATAGAAAATAATTTTTGTAGTCCTGATGGTAGATTAGTGGTAGTCACGGGAAAGATCAACTCTGAAGAAATAACCATTGCAAATATATACGCCCCAAATTTCCACCTAACCAATTATATTAATAAAAAACTTAAAAAAATACAAAATTTATCGAAAGGATGTTTAATAATTGTAGGCGATTTTAATGCAATAGTAGATCCCCAAATAGACTCAACCACCCAAAGTAGAAGAGCATCTTCAACAATTCAATCATCTTTAATTAAATCAGAACTCTATGACACTTGGAGATGCTTACATCCCAAGGAAAAACAATATTCATATTATTCCCCTGTCCATAAGTCGTTTACCAGAGTTGATCTTTTCCTGACGGATAGGTTCACTCTACCATGGATCTCAGGAGTAGAAATAGGTGCAAGAATATGGTCAGACCATTCCCCACTATTGATTAGAATACAATTACAAAACCCCCAATTAAATGCAAACATTTGGAGACTTAATAAATACATTTTAAACTCTGAACACACATCTCCATATATAAAAAAGGATCTAGAAGAATATTTTAAAATTAATAACAATAATGAAGTATCAAAAACTGTGATATGGAATGCACACAAGGCATACATGAGGGAAGTGTTTATAAAACATGGTTCGATTCAAAAGAAAAAAAATTTAAAGAAAAAACTAATTCCCTTTTAAATAAAATCAAAAAATTAGAATTAGATATTTTTGGAAAAAATAAATCAGAATTAATCCCTACTTTAGAGGAAACACGTCAAGAATTGGCAGACTGCATGTACCAGCAATATGACAGGTGGCAGTCTATGTTAAAAGAAACATGGTACTATGAAAAAAATAAAGCAGGGAAAGCTATGGCCCAAAAGATAAAAGGTAGGAGAATATACCAGAGAATTGTTAAAATCAGAGACCCTAGAACTAACACAGAAGTATATCACCCCAACCAAATAGGTGATGCTTTGGCCTCATATTATGAGAATCTTTATAATTTAGAAAAAAATCCAAAAACACATGTCCCATCAAACTCAGAGATTGATAACTACTTAAAAGATATCACCTTACCCTCCTTGTCTGAATTTGAGCAAAAACAAATAGATGTACCATTCCGCCAGCAAGAAATAGAGGAGGCCATTAGAGACTAGAAGAAGGACAAGGCACCAGGAGCGGATGGATTTGTAAATGAGTATTATAAGAAATTCAGCTTTATTTTAATAAAGCCATTAACTGAAATGTTAAATGAAGTCGCAGCTCTTGGTGCCTTCCCCAAAGAAGCATTATCAGCCATCATAACGACCATACCAAAAGAAGGTAAGGATTTGGCAGATCCTGGAAACTACAGGCCAATATCCCTGTTGAATTCGGACATAAAAATATATGCCAGAATTATTGCATAATAATTCTAATAATAAAAAATAATAATAATAATTAATACCCCAATTGGTTCATCAAGACCAAGTGGGATTTATTAAAAATAGAACCACAAGTGATGGGACAAGGAAAGTGTTGGCATTGCTGCATAAGATCAAGCTCTGTCGGACGCCTACTCTCTTTGTCTCCTTAGACGCTGAGAAGGCGTTCGACAGAGTTAATTGGATATATATGGCTAAAGTTTTGAATAGATTTGGTATCTCTGGTTTCTTGTTTAAAGCTATCCTGGCCCTGTATTCCCAACCGTCCGCTAGAGTACTATCTTCTGGTTCACTATCTCCCCCTTTCTCAATTAGCAATGGTACTAGGCAGGGCTGCCCCCTTTCCCCTTTAATATTTATATTATCCCTAGAACCCCTAGCCCAAAAAATTAGAGAAAATCCGCAAATTCATGGCATAAAAACAGGAGCATCCTACACAAAATTGGGACTTTATGCGGATGATATCCTACTTTACCTACAGAAACCCACTATATCCCTGCCAAGTTTGAGTTTGGAGCTTGATTTTTTCTCGAGGGTCTCATACTATAAACTAAATCAAACTAAAACAGTTATACTCCCCTGTTATGTACCAGTAAACAATGTTGATGCTTTAAAAAATTCTTGCCAATATACATGGACAGACAAATCTATTAAATATTTAGGTATTTTAATAAGCCCAACAATAGCACAGTTATATAGAGAAAGTTATGCCCCCTGGTTAACTAAATTAAAATCTAAATTAGACTCTTTAGCAAAATTGGAATTTTCATGGTTAGGTAGGTCAGCAGCATTTAAAATGATGTTATTACCACAATTATTATATCTATTTAGAAATCTCCCAATAAAAATCCCCCAGAAATTCTTCACCTCACTGCAACAGCTTCTAAATAAATTCATTTTAATGAACAAAAAATCTAGATTCTCTAATAAAATACTTACCACCCAAACTAACAGACTAGGCCTGGGAGTGCCTGACATAGAGAAGTATTATAAGGCCACTGTACTTGAACAATCCAGACCTTTGTGGACAAACGATAAAACTAAACAGTGGATTGCTATAGAAGTACTTCCCTCGGGTACTCTCAGGACCTACTTAGAATCTAGAATGTCATGGAAAATTCAACAATATGTTAAAAACCCAGTCACAATTAATACTTTTAAGATATGGAAAGATCTGTTGAAGTTGTGTAGAGAGGATGTTCTAGCAGTTGAAATACCCACACAGCTGTCAGCATTGCAGAATGTAATCAAAAATATAGATTTGGAGCACTGGCAGATGTGTGGGATAACGACTATAGAGGATCTTATGGTTGACTCTCAAGTTAGATCATTTGAGGAGTTGATACATGACTTTCATATCCCTATATCTGATAGACCCATGTATGAAAAAATACAAAAATTTCTGAACAAACACCCTTTTAATCCTATTCTCTTTCCCCCTATAATTAATAAAATTATCAGCCCAGAAGGTACAGATAAAAAAGGTACATCTATTTTATATAAAACACTTTTGGGACTATCAAAAGACCCTCAAAGGTGGCAATTGTATAATTGGCAAGAAAAATTAGAAATTGACATAGCAGAGGAAGATTGGGAATCAGCGTATAGATCTCTGAGGAAAGCATCTCACTGTGTTTCTCATAGTGAAGGTTATATCAAAATCCTCTGGCAATGGTATATGACCCCTGAAAGGATATCAAAATTCGACTCAAACTCATCCCCTTTGTGTTGGAGAGGTTGTAACCAATCAGGCTCTTTGATACATTTATTTTGGAAATGCCCAAAACTTAAAAAATTATGGGAAGAGGTAGAAAGATTTCTCAAAAAATTACCAATGTCACTTGAGACTATTCCCCCCAGTATGGCTTTGTTGAACATAGGTACCATGGACCTGCCAACCCAGGAGAGACTTATTTTTAATCATGTTTGTATTGCCACTAAAAATCTTATAGCAGCTAATTGGAAATCCCCAATTATACCAAAGATAGAAGATATTCTGAAAACAGTAGATTCCAATTTAATAGCTGAGAAAGCCTGGGCTATAAGAAATGGCAACCTTCAGTCTTTCCTGGGGAAGGCGGATCTGTGGCCTAAAATATACACACAATCAAAATTGTTGGATTTATAACTGAAAAAGCAATCTTCATGGTCCTTTAGTAAGAAAAATATCTATTCTCTCACTCCTACCCAGTTAATACCTAAAATTGTTAACATTTAATATATTGGATTCATAAGACACAGGACACCCATGGATATGTTTTTCAACATTAGAGAAGGATGTACTTTCAATATTGTTTTGAAACAAATAAGAAGGGAAATAGGATAAAACTAGATATTGGGAATGTATCATATAGAGTAGTAGGTTAGTTGGTTAGATTAGTTTGTAGTTTGTAGTTCTAGATACATAATTATAAACTATGTTTTTCTGTTGGATATATAGAATATCGATTAAACTATACCCAGACAATATATTTGAAGTTTTTTAGATAGTTGTGCTATATACATCACAGGGAGGAGTCCCTGGAATCTCTGTGGGGAGGTTAAGTCCTCCCATTTTCCAGGTTGACACCTACCCCTTCACTTTTGATGTCAAGTAATAGAATTAGTACTGCTATACTAGATCAGGTATTAGTTTAATGATTAGTTTAATGATTAGATAATTTTACTTCACTATATATAAAATTATAACCAGCAGTTTGGTTGTTTCCACTATCAACAGCCATTAAATACATAATACACATTTGAATCAGTGGTAACTCTTGTCCCTTATCTCAATATATCAAGACAACCATATTTCACATAAAAATGTAAATTTACAAGTTATTAGGTGACTTTTTCCGCATTGACTGTTTAAATCTATCCAAAATCCGCAAACTATGCGTTCTCCCGCATTTTTAGATGTAGTCAGTACTTTAACTACACTTCCGCAAATTTATGCGGATTTCCGCATCTGTTCCTACGGAACTCCGCTATAAATATCCGGAAATCCGAAAATCAGGAGTCTTTTCGAAAATAATGCGGAAAGATTTATGTATATACTTTAACTAATAAACCTGTTCAAAAATTCTTACTTGATTTTAATTTGATATCTTTCACTGCTGATATAAACTACTGTATTTAACTCATAACAAAAAGCTATTTATAAAAAACTGTTTATGTATAACTTTGACATATGTTATTTAATACATTTTATTTGAAATGTTGTAAAAATTCCTTTCGAAAAAATTTCCAATAAAAAACATTGAAACCGGTTTAACATAGAAAACTTACCGTTGGCTCTAGATTCTAATCTATCACTCCGATTTGCAAACGGATTTCACTGAAGCTGTAACTTTCATCCCAGAACATAGTTTAGGGGCCATTACCTCTTCAACTATACTCATTTTTCTTTCGATTGGAAACGTAACCAGTTTTTCAATGGTGTAATGGTTTAACATAGAAAACTTACCGTTGGCTCTAGATTCTAATCTATCACTCCGATTTGCAAACGGATTTCACTGAAGTTGTAACTTTCATCCCAGAACATAGTTTAGGGGCCACTACCTCTTCAACTATACTCATTTTTCTTTCGATTGCAAACGTAACCAGTTTTTCAATGGTGTAATGGTTTAACATAGAAAACTTACCGTTGGCTCTAGATTCTAATCTATCACTCCGATTTGCAAACGGATTTCACTGAAGCTGTATTTTTCATCCCAGAACATAGTTTAGGGGCCATTACCTCTTCAACTATAGTCATTTTTCTTTCGATTGCAAACGTAACCAGTTTTTCAATGGTGTAATGGTTTAACATAGAAAACTTACCGTTGGCTCTAGATTCTAATCTATCACTCCGATTTGCAAACGGATTTCACTGAAGCTGTATTTTTCATCCCAGAACATAGTTTAGGGGCCATTACCTCTTCAACTATACTCATTTTTCTTTCGATTGCAAACGTAACCAGTTTTTCAATGGTGTAATGGTTTAACATAGAAAACTTACCATTGGCTATAGATTCTAATCTATCACTCCGATTTGCAAACGGATTTCACTGAAGCTGTATTTTTCATCCCAGAACATAGTTTAGGGGCCATTACCTCTTCAACTATAGTCATTTTTCTTTCGATTGCAAACGTAACCAGTTTTTTAATGGTGTAATGGTTTAACATAGAAAACTTACCGTTGGCTCTAGATTCTAATCTATCACTCCGATTTGCAAACGGATTTCACTGAAGCTGTATTTTTCATCCCAGAACATAGTTTAGGGGCCATTACCTCTTCAACTATAGTCATTTTTCTTTCGATTGCAAACGTAACCAGTTTTTTAATGGTGTAATGGTTTAACATAGAAAACGTACCGTTGGCTCTAGATTCTAATCTCTCACTCCGATTTGCAAACGGATTTCACTGAAGCTGTAACTTTCATCCTAGAACATAGTTTAGGGGCCATTACCTCTTCAACTATAGTCATTTTTCTTTCGATTGCAAACGTAACCAGTTTTTCAATGGTGTAATGGTTTAACATAGAAAACTTACCGTTGGCTCTAGATTCTAATCTATCACTCCGATTTGTCAACGGATTTCACTGAAGCTGTAACTTTCATCCCAGAACATAGTTTAGGGGACATTACCTCTTCAACTATAGTCATTTTTCTTTCGATTGCAAACATAACCAGATTTTCAATGGTGTAATGGTTTAACATAGAAAACTTACCGTTGGCTCTAGATTCTAATCTATCACTCCGATTTGCAAACGGATTTCAATGAAGCTGTATTTTTTATCCCAGAACATAGTTTAGGGGCCATTACCTCTTCAACTATAGTCATTTTTCTTTCGATTGCAAACGTACCCAGTTTTTCAATGGTGTAATGGTTTAACATAGAAAACTTACCGTTGGCTCTAGATTCTAATCTATCACTCCGATTTGCAAACGGTTTTCACTGAAGCTGTAACTTTCATCCCAGAACATAGTTTAGGGGCCATTACCTATTCAACTATAGTCATTTTTCTTTCGATTGCAAACGCAACCAGGTTTCAATGGTGTAATGGTTTAACATAGAAAACTTACCGTTGGCTCTAGATTCTAATCTACCACTCCGATTTGCAAACGGATTTCACTGAAGCTGTATTTTTCATCCCAGAACATAGTTTAGGGGCCACTACCTCTTCAAATATACTCATTTTTCTTTCGATTGCAAACGTAACCAGTTTTTCAATGGTGTAATGGTTTAACATAGAAAACTTACCGTTGGCTCTAGATTCTAATCTATCACTCCGATTTGCAAACGGATTTCACTGAAGCTGTAACTTTCATCCTAGAACATAGTTTAGGGGCCATTACCTCTTCAACTATAGTCACTTTTCTTTCGATTGCAAACGTAACCAGTTTTTCAATGGTGTAATGGTTTAACATAGAAAACTTACCGTTGGCTCTAGATTCTAATCTATCACTCCGATTTGCAAACGGATTTCACTGAAGCTGTAACTTTCATCCCAGAACATAGTTTAGGGGCCATTACCTCTTCAACTATAGTCATTTTTCTTTCGATTGCAAACGTAACCAGTTTTTCAATGGTGTAATGGTTTAACATAGAAAACTTACCGTTGGCTCTAGATTCTAATCTATCACTCCGATTTGCAAACGGATTTCACTGAAGCTGTATTTTTCATCCCAGAACATAGTTTAGGGGCCATTACCTCTTTAACTATAGTCATTTTTCTTTCGATTGCAAACGTAACCAGTTTTTCAATGGTGTAATGGTTTAACATAGAAAACTTACCGTTGGCTCTAGATTCTAATCTATCACTCCAATGCGTTCTCCCGCATTTTTAGATGTAGTCAGTACTTTAACTACACTTCCGCAAATTTATGCGGATTTCCGCATCTGTTCCTACGGAACTCCGCTATAAATATCCGGAAATCCGAAAATCAGGAGTCTTTTCGAAAATAATGCGGAAAGATTTATGTATATACTTTAACTAATAAACCTGTTCAAAAATTCTTATTTGATTTTAATTTGATATCTGTCACTGCTGATATAAACTACTGTATTTAACTCATAACAAAAAACTATTTATAAAAAACAGTTTATGTATAACTTTGACATATGTTATTTAATACATTTTATTTGAAATGTTGTAAAAATTCCTTTTGAAAAAATTTCCAATAAAAAACATTGCAACCGGTTTAACATAGAAAACTTACCGTTGGCTCTAGATTCTAATCTATCACTCCGATTTGCAAACGGATTTCACTGAAGCTGTAACTTTCATCCCAGAACATAGTTTAGGGGCCATTACCTCGTCAACTATACTCATTTTTCTTTCGATTGGAAACGTAACCAGTTTTTCAATGGTGTAATGGTTTAACATAGAAAACTTACCGTTGGCTCTAGATTCTAATCTATCACTCCGATTTGCAAACGGATTTCACTGAAGTTGTAACTTTCATCCCAGAACATAGTTTAGGGGCCACTACCTCTTCAACTATACTCATTTTTCTTTCGATTGCAAACGTAACCAGTTTTTCAATGGTGTAATGGTTTAACATGGAAAACTTACCGTTGGCTCTAGATTCTAATCTATCACTCCGATTTGCAAACGGATTTCACTGAAGCTGTATTTTTCATCCCAGAACATAGTTTAGGGGCCATTACCTGTTCAACTATAGTCATTTTTCTTTCGATTGCAAACGTAACCAGTTTTTCAATGGTGTAATGGTTTAACATAGAAAACTTACCGTTGGCTCTAGATTCTAATCTATCACTCCGATTTGCAAACGGATTTCACTGAAGCTGTATTTTTCATCCCAGAACATAGTTTAGGGGCCATTACCTCTTCAACTATACTAATTTTTCTTTCGATTGCAAACGTAACCAGTTTTTCAATGGTGTAATGGTTTAACATAGAAAACTTACCATTGGCTATAGATTCTAATCTATCACTCCGATTTGCAAACGGATTTCACTGAAGCTGTATTTTTCATCCCAGAACATAGTTTAGGGGCCATTACCTCTTCAACTATAGTCATTTTCCTTTCGATTGCAAACGTAACCAGTTTTTTAATGGTGTAATGGTTTAACATAGAAAACTTACCGTTGGCTCTAGATTCTAATCTATCACTCCGATTTGCAAACGGATTTCACTGAAGCTGTATTTTTCATCCCAGAACATAGTTTAGGGGCCATTACCTCTTCAACTATACTCATTTTTCTTTCGATTGCAAACGTAACCAGTTTTTCAATGGTGTAATGGTTTAACATAGAAAACTTACCATTGGCTATAGATTCTAATCTATCACTCCGATTTGCAAACGGATTTCACTGAAGCTGTATTTTTCATCCCAGAACATAGTTTAGGGGCCATTACCTCTTCAACTATAGTCATTTTCCTTTCGATTGCAAACGTAACCAGTTTTTTAATGGTGTAATGGTTTAACATAGAAAACTTACCGTTGGCTCTAGATTCTAATCTATCACTCCGATTTGCAAACGGATTTCACTGAAGCTGTATTTTTCATCCCAGAACATAGTTTAGAGGCCATTACCTCTTCAACTATAGTCATTTTTATTTCGATTGCAAACGTAACCAGTTTTTTAATGGTGTAATGGTTTAACATAGAAAACGTACCGTTGGCTCTAGATTCTAATCTCTCACTCCGATTTGCAAACGGATTTCACTGAAGCTGTAACTTTCATCCTAGAACATAGTTTAGGGGCCATTACCTCTTCAACTATAGTCATTTTTCTTTCGATTGCAAACGTAACCAGTTTTTCAATGGTGTAATGGTTTAACATAGAAAACTTACCGTTGGCTCTAGATTCTAATCTATCACTCCAATTTGCAAACGGATTTCACTGAAGCTGTAACTTTCATCCCAGAACATAGTTTAGGGGACATTACCTCTTCAACTATAGTCATTTTTCTTTCGATTGCAAACGTAACCAGTTTTTCAATGGTGTAATGGTTTAACATAGAAAACTTACCGTTGGCTCTAGATTCTAATCTATCACTCCGATTTGCCAACGGATTTCACTGAAGCTGTAACTTTCATCCCAGAACATAGTTTAGGGGACATTACCTCTTCAACTATAGTCATTTTTCTTTCGATTGCAAACATAACCAGATTTTCAATGGTGTAATGGTTTAACATAGAAAACGTACCGTTGGCTCTAGATTCTAATCTATCACTCCGATTTGCAAACGGATTTCACTGAAGCTGTAACTTTAATCCCAGAACATAGTTTAGGGGCCATTACCTCTTCAACTATAGTCATTTTTCCTTCGATTGCAAACGTAACCAGTTTTTCAATGGTGTAATGGTTTAACATAGAAAACTTACTGTTGGCTCTAGATTCTAATCTTTCACTCCGATTTGCAAACGGATTTCACTGAAGCTGTATTTTTCATCCCAGAACATAGTTTAGGGGCCATTACCTCTTCAACTATAGTCATTTTTCTTTCGATTGCAAACGTAACAAGTTTTTCAATGGTGTAATGGTTTAACATAGAAAACGTACCGTTGGCTCTAGATTCTAATCTATCACTCCGATTTGCAAACGGATTTCACTGAAGCTGTAACTTTCATCCCAGAACATAGTTTAGGGGACATTACCTCTTCAACTATAGTCATTTTTCTTTCGATTGCAAACGTAACCAGTTTTTCAATGGTGTAATGGTTTAACATAGAAAACTTACCGTTGGCTCTAGATTCTAATCTATCACTCCGATTTGCAAACGGATTTCACTGAAGCTGTATTTTTCATCCCAGAACATAGTTTAGGGGCCATTACCTCTTCAACTATAGTCATTTTTCTTTCGATTGCAAACGTAACCAGTTTTTAAGGGTGTAATGGTTTAACATAGAAAACTTACCGTTGGCTCTAGATTCTAATCTATCACTCCGATTTGCAAACGGATTTCACTGAAGCTGTTACTTTCATCCCAGAACATAGTTTAGGGGCCATTACTTCTTCAACTATAGTCATTTTTCTTTCGATTGCAAATGTAACCAGTTTTTCAATGGTGTAATGGTTTAACATAGAAAACTTACCGTTGGCTCTAGATTCTAAACTATCACTCCGATTTGCAAACGGATTTCACTGAAGCTGTAACTTTCATCCCAGTACATAGTTTAGGGGCCATTAGCTCTTCAACTATAGTCATTTTTCTTTCGATTGCAAACGTAACCAGTTTTTCAATGGTGTAATGGTTTCGCATAGAAAACTTACCGTTGGCTCTAGATTCTAATCTATCACTCCGATTTGCAAACGGATTTCACTGAAGCTGTAACTTTCATCCCAGAACATAGTTTAGGGGACATTACCTCTTCAACTATAGTCATTTTTCTTTCGATTGCAAACATAACCAGATTTTCAATGGTGTAATGGTTTAACATAGAAAACGTACCGTTGGCTCTAGATTCTAATCTATCACTCCGATTTGCAAACGGATTTCACTGAAGCTGTAACTTTCATCCCAGAACATAGTTTAGGGGACATTACCTCTTCAACTATAGTCATTTTTCTTTCGATTTCAAACGTAACCAGTTATTCAATGGTGTAATGGTTTAACATAGAAAACTTACCGTTGGCTCTAGATCCTAATCTATCACTCCGATTTGCAAACGGATTTCACTGAAGCTGTATTTTTCATCCCAGAACATAGTTTAGGGGCCATTACCTCTTCAACTATAGTCATTTTTCTTTTGATTGCAAACGTAACCAGTTTTTCAATGGTGTAATGGTTTAACATAGAAAACTTACCGTTGGCTCTAGATTCTAATCTATCACTCCGATTTGCAAACGGATTTCACTGAAGCTGTAACTTTCATCCCAGAACATAGTTTAGGGGCCATTACCTATTCAACTATAGTCATTTTTCTTTCGATTGCAAACGTAACCAGGTTTCAATGGTGTAATGGTTTAACATAGAAAACTTACCGTTGGCTCTAGATTCTAATCTACCACTCCGATTTGCAAACGGATTTCACTGAAGCTGTATTTTTCATCCCAGAACATAGTTTAGGGGCCACTACCTCTTCAAATATACTCATTTTTCTTTCGATTGCAAACGTAACCAGTTTTTCAATGGTGTAATGGTTTAACATAGAAAACTTACCGTTGGCTCTAGATTCTAATCTATCACTCCGATTTGCAAACGGATTTCACTGAAGCTGTATTTTTCATCCCAGAACATAGTTTAGGGGCCATTACCTCTTCAACTATAGTCATTTTTCTTTCGATTGCAAACGTAACCAGTTTTTCAATGGTGTAATGGTTTAACATAGAAAACTTACCGTTGGCTCTAGATTCTAATCTATCACTCCGATTTGCAAACGGATTTCACTGAAGCTGTAACTTTCATCCCAGAACATAGTTTAGGGGCCATTACCTCTTCAACTATAGTCATTTTTCTTTCGATTGCAAACGTAACCAGTTTTTCAATGGTGTAATGGTTTAACATAGAAAACGTACCGTTGGCTCTAGATTCTAATCTATCACTCCGATTTGCAAACGGATTTCACTGAAGCTGTAACTTTCATCCTAGAACATAGTTTAGGGGCCATTACCTCTTCAACTATAGTCATTTTTCTTTCGATTGCAAACGTAACCAGTTTTTCAATGGTGTAATGGTTTAACATAGAAAACTTACCGTTGGCTCTAGATTCTAATCTATCACTCCGATTTGCAAACGGATTTCACTGAAGCTGTAACTTTCATCCCAGAACATAGTTTAGGGGACATTACCTCTTCAACTATAGTCATTTTTCTTTCGATTGCAAACGTAACCAGTTTTTCAATGGTGTAATGGTTTAACATAGAAAACTTACCGTTGGCTCTAGATTCTAATCTATCACTCCGATTTGCAAACGGATTTCACTGAAGCTGTAACTTTCATCCCAGAACATAGTTTAGGGGCCATTACCTCTTCAACTATAGTCATTTTTCTTTCGATTGCAAACGTAACCAGTTATTCAATGGTGTAATGGTCTAACATAGAAAACTTACCGTTGGCTCTAGATTCTAATCTATCACTCCGATTTGCAAACGGATTTCACTGAAGCTGTATTTTTCATCCCAGAACATAGTTTAGGGGCCATTACCTCTTCAACTATAGTCATTTTTCTTTCGATTGCAAACATAACCAGATTTTCAATGGTGTAATGGTTTAACATAGAATTTTTTCAATAAAATTAATGGAATTGGTTTAACATAGAAAACGTACCGTTGGCTCTAGATTGTAATCTATCACTCCGATTTGCAAACGGATTTCACTGAAGCTGTATTTTTCATCCCAGAACATAGTTTAGGGGCCATTACCTCTTCAACTATAGTCATTTTTCTTTTGATTGCAAACGTAACCAGTTTTTCAATGGTGTAATGGTTTAACATAGAATTTTTTCAATAAAATTAATGGAATTGGTTTAACATAGAAAACGTACCGTTGGCTCTAGATTGTAATCTATCACTCCGATTTGCAAACGGATTTCACTGAAGCTGTATTTTTCATCCCAGAACATAGTTTAGGGGCCATTACCTCTTCAACTATAGTCATTTTTCTTTCGATTGCAAACGTAACCAGTTTTTCAATGGTGTAATGGTTTAACATAGAAAACTTACCGTTGGCTCTAGATTCTAATCTATCACTCCGATTTGCAAACGGATTTCACTGAAGCTGTAACTTTCATCCCAGAACATAGTTTAGGGGCCATTACCTCTTCAACTATACTCATTTTTCTTTTGATTGCAAACGTAACCAGTTTTTCAATGGTGTAATGGTTTAACATAGAAAACTTACCGTTGGCTCTAGATCCTAATCTATCACTCCGATTTGCAAACGGATTTCACTGAAGCTGTATTTTTCATCCCAGAACATAGTTTAGGGGCCATTACCTCTTCAACTATAGTCATTTTTCTTTTGATTGCAAACGTAACCAGTTTTTCAATGGTGTAATGGTTTAACATAGAATTTTTTCAATAAAATTAATGGAATTGGTTTAACATAGAAAACGTACCGTTGGCTCTAGATTGTAATCTATCACTCCGATTTGCAAACGGATTTCACTGAAGCTGTATTTTTCATCCCAGAACATAGTTTAGGGGCCATTACCTCTTCAACTATAGTCATTTTTCTTTCGATTGCAAACGTAACCAGTTTTTCAATGGTGTAATGGTTTAACATAGAAAACTTACCGTTGGCTCTAGATTCTAATCTATCACTCCGATTTGCAAACGGATTTCACTGAAGCTGTAACTTTCATCCCAGAACATAGTTTAGGGGCCATTACCTCTTCAACTATACTCATTTTTCTTTTGATTGCAAACGTAACCAGTTTTTCAATGGTGTAATGGTTTAACATAGAAAACTTACCGTTGGCTCTAGATTCTAATCTATCACTCCGATTTGCAAACGGATTTCACTGAAGCTGTATTTTTCATCCCAGAACATAGTTTAGGGGCCATTACCTCTTCAACTATAGTCATTTTTCTTTCGATTGAAACGTAACAAGTTTTTCAATGGTTTAATGGTTTAACATAGAAAACGTACCGTTGGCTCTAGATTCTAATCTATCACTCCGATTTGCAAACGAATTTCACTGAAGCTGTAACTTTCATCCCAGAACATAGTTTAGGGGACATTACCTCTTCAACTATAGTCATTTTTCTTTCGATTGCAAACGTAACCAGTTTTTCAATGGTGTAATGGTTTAACATAGAAAACTTACCGTTGGCTCTAGATTCTAATCTATCACTCCGATTTGCAAACGGATTTCACTGAAGCTGTATTTTTCATCCCAGAACATAGTTTAGGGGCCATTACCTCTTCAACTATAGTCATTTTTCTTTCGATTGCAAACGTAACCAGTTTTTTAATGGTGTAATGGTTTAACATAGAAAACTTACCGTTGGCTCTAGATTCTAATCTATCACTCCGATTTGCAAACGGATTTCACTGAAGCTGTATTTTTCATCCCAGAACATAGTTTAGGGGCCATTACCTCTTCAACTATAGTCATTTTTCTTTCGATTGCAAACGTAACCAGTTTTTTAATGGTGTAATGGTTTAACATAGAAAACGTACCGTTGGCTCTAGATTCTAATCTATCACTCTGATTTGCAAACGGATTTCACTGAAGCTGTAACTTTCATCCTAGAACATAGTTTAGGGGCCATTACCTCTTCAACTATAGTCATTTTTCTTTCGATTGCAAACGTAACCAGTTTTTCAATGGTGTAATGGTTTAACATAGGAAACTTACCGTTGGCTCTAGATTCTAATCTATCACTCCGATTTGCAAACGGATTTCACTGAAGCTGTAACTTTCATCCCAGAACATAGTTTAGGGGCCATTACCTCTTCAACTATAGTCATTTTTCTATCGATTGCAAACGTAACCAGTTTTTTAATGGTGTAATGGTTTAACATAGAAAACTTACCGTTGGCTCTAGATTCTAATCTATCACTCCGATTTGCAAACGGATTTCACTGAAGCTGTATTTTTCATCCCAGAACATAGTTTAGGGGCCATTACCACTTCAACTATAGTCATTTTTCTTTCGATTGCAAACGTAACCAGTTTTTTAATGGTGTAATGGTTTAACATAGAAAACTTACCGTTGGCTCTAGATTCTAATCTATCACTCCGATTTGCAAACGGATTTCACTGAAGCTGTATTTTTCATCCCAGAACATAGTTTAGGGGCCATTACCTCTTCAACTATAGTCATTTTTCTTTCGATTGCAAACGTAACCAGTTTTTTAATGGTGTAATGGTTTAACATAGAAAACGTACCGTTGGCTCTAGATTCTAATCTATCACTCCGATTTGCAAACGGATTTCACTGAAGCTGTAACTTTCATCCTAGAACATAGTTTAGGGGCCATTACCTCTTCAACTATAGTCATTTTTCTTTCGATTGCAAACGTAACCAGTTTTTCAATGGTGTAATGGTTTAACATAGAAAACTTACCGTTGGCTCTAGATTCTAATCTATCACTCGGATTTGCAAACGGATTTCACTGAAGCTGTAACTTTCATCCCAGAACATAGTTTAGGGGACATTACCTCTTCAACTATAGTCATTTTTCTTTCGATTGCAAACGTAACCAGTTTTTCAATGGTGTAATGGTTTAACATAGAAAACTTACCGTTGGCTCTAGATTCTAATCTATCACTCGGATTTGCAAACGGATTTCACTGAAGCTGTAACTTTCATCCCAGAACATAGTTTAGGGGCCATTACCTCTTCAACTATAGTCATTTTTCTTTCGATTGCAAACGTAACCAGTTATTCAATGGTGTAATGGTTTAACATAGAAAACTTACCGTTGGCTCTAGATTCTAATCTATCACTCCGATTTGCAAACGGATTTCACTGAAGCTGTATTTTTCATCCCAGAACATAGTTTAGGGGCCATTACCTCTTCAACTATAGTAATTTTTCTTTCAATTGCAAACGTAACCTGTTTTTTAATGGTGTAATGGTTTAACATAGACATTTTTCAATAAAATTAATGGAATTGGTTTAACATAAAAAAAGTACCGTTGGCTCTAGATTCTAATCTATCACTCCGATTTGCAAACGGATTTCACTGAAGCTGTAACTTTCATCCCAGAACATAGTTTAGGGGACATTACCTCTTCAACTATAGTCATTTTTCTTTCGATTGCAAACGTAACCAGTTTTTCAATGGTGTAATGGTTTAGCATAGAAAACTTACCGTTGGCTCTAGATTCTAATCTATCACTCCGATTTGCAAACGGATTTCACTGAAGCTGTAACTTTCATCCCAGAACATAGTTTAGGGGACATTACCTCTTCAACTATAGTCATTTTTCTTTCGATTGCAAACATAACCAGATTTTCAATGGTGTAATGGTTTAACATAGAAAACGTACCGTTGGCTCTAGATTCTAATCTATCACTCCGATTTGCAAACGAATTTCACTGAAGCTGTAACTTTCATCCCAGAACATAGTTTAGGGGACATTACCTCTTCAACTATAGTCATTTTTCTTTCGATTGCAAACGTAACCAGTTATTCAATGGTGTAATGGTTTAACATAGAAAACGTACCGTTGGCTCTAGATCCTAATCTATCACTCCGATTTGCAAACGGATTTCACTGAAGCTGTATTTTTCATCCCAGAACATAGTTTAGGGGCCATTACCTCTTCAACTATAGTCTTTTTTCTTTCTATTGCAAACGTAACCAGTTTTTCAATGGTGTAATGGTTTAACATAGAAAACTTACCGTTGGCTCTAGATTCTAATCTATCACTCCGATTTGCAAACGGATTTCACTGAAGCTGTAACTTTCATCCCAGAACATAGTTTAGGGGCCATTACCTCTTCAACTATACTCATTTTTCTTTCGATTGCAAACGTAACCAGTTTTTCAATGGTGTAATGGTTTAACATAGAAAACTTACCGTTGGCTCTAGATTCTAATCTATCACTCCGATTTGCAAACGGATTTCACTGAAGCTGTATTTTTCATCCCAGAACATAGTTTAGGGGCCATTACCTCTTCAACTATAGTCATTTTTCTTTCGATTGCAAACGTAACCAGTTTTTTAATGGTGTAATGGTTTAACATAGAAAACTTACCGTTGGCTCTAGATTCTAATCTATCACTCCGATTTGCAAACGGATTTCACTGAAGCTGTATTTCTCATCCCAGAACATAGTTTAGGGGTCATTACCTCTTCAACTATAGTCATTTTTCTTTCGATTGCAAACGTAACCAGTTTTTTAATGGTGTAATGGTTTAACATAGAAAACGTACCGTTGGCTCTAGATTCTAATCTATCACTCCGATTTGCAAACGGATTTCACTGAAGCTGTAACTTTCATCCTAGAACATAGTTTAGGGGCCATTACCTCTTCAACTATAGTCATTTTTCTTTCGATTGCAAACGTAACCAGTTTTTCAATGGTGTAATGGTTTAACATAGAAAACTTACCGTTGGCTCTAGATTCTAATCTATCACTCCGATTTGCAAACGGATTTCACTGAAGCTGTAACTTTCATCCCAGAACATAGTTTAGGGGACATTACCTCTTCAACTATAGTCATTTTTCTTTCGATTGCAAACGTAACCAGTTTTTCAATGGTGTAATGGTTTAACATAGAAAACTTACCGTTGGCTCTAGATTCTAATCTATCACTCGGATTTGCAAACGGATTTCACTGAAGCTGTAACTTTCATCCCAGAACATAGTTTAGGGGCCATTACCTCTTCAACTATAGTCATTTTTCTTTCGATTGCAAACGTAACCAGTTATTCAATGGTGTAATGGTTTAACATAGAAAACTTACCGTTGGCTCTAGATTCTAATCTATCACTCCGATTTGCAAACGGATTTCACTGAAGCTGTATTTTTCATCCCAGAACATAGTTTAGGGGCCATTACCTCTTCAACTATAGTCATTTTTCTTTCGATTGCAAACGTAACCAGTTTTTTAATGGTGTAATGGTTTAACATAGAAAACTTACCGTTGGCTCTAGATTCTAATCTATCACTCCGATTTGCAAACGGATTTCACTGAAGCTGTATTTTTTATCCCAGAACATAGTTTAGGGGCCATTACCTCTTCAACTATAGTCATTTTTCTTTCGATTGCAAACGTAACCAGTTTTTCAATGGTGTAATGGTTTAACATAGAAAACGTACCGTTGGCTCTAGATTCTAATCTATCACTCTGATTTGCAAACGGATTTCACTGAAGCTGTAACTTTCATCCTAGAACATAGTTTAGGGGCCATTACCTCTTCAACTATAGTCATTTTTCTTTCGATTGCAAACGTAACCAGTTTTTCAATGGTGTAATGGTTTAACATAGAAAACTTACCGTTGGCTCTAGATTCTAATCTATCACTCCGATTTGCAAACGGATTTCACTGAAGCTGTAACTTTCATCCCAGAACATAGTTTAGGGGCCATTACCTCTTCAACTATAGTCATTTTTCTATCGATTGCAAACGTAACCAGTTTTTTAATGGTGTAATGGTTTAACATAGAAAACTTACCGTTGGCTCTAGATTCTAATCTATCACTCCGATTTGCAAACGGATTTCACTGAAGCTGTATTTTTCATCCCAGAACATAGTTTAGGGGCCATTACCTCTTCAACTATAGTCATTTTTCTTTCGATTGCAAACGTAACCAGTTTTTTAATGGTGTAATGGTTTAACATAGAAAACTTACCGTTGGCTCTAGATTCTAATCTATCACTCCGATTTGCAAACGGATTTCACTGAAGCTGTATTTTTCATCCCAGAACATAGTTTAGGGGCCATTACCTCTTCAACTATAGTCATTTTTCTTTCGATTGCAAACGTAACCAGTTTTTTAATGGTGTAATGGTTTAACATAGAAAACGTACCGTTGGCTCTAGATTCTAATCTATCACTCCGATTTGCAAACGGATTTCACTGAAGCTGTAACTTTCATCCTAGAACATAGTTTAGGGGCCATTACCTCTTCAACTATAGTCATTTTTCTTTCGATTGCAAACGTAACCAGTTTTTCAATGGTGTAATGGTTTAACATAGAAAACTTACCGTTGGCTCTAGATTCTAATCTATCACTCGGATTTGCAAACGGATTTCACTGAAGCTGTAACTTTCATCCCAGAACATAGTTTAGGGGACATTACCTCTTCAACTATAGTCATTTTTCTTTCGATTGCAAACGTAACCAGTTTTTCAATGGTGTAATGGTTTAACATAGAAAACTTACCGTTGGCTCTAGATTCTAATCTATCACTCGGATTTGCAAACGGATTTCACTGAAGCTGTAACTTTCATCCCAGAACATAGTTTAGGGGCCATTACCTCTTCAACTATAGTCATTTTTCTTTCAATTGCAAACGTAACCTGTTTTTTAATGGTGTAATGGTTTAACATAGACATTTTTCAATAAAATTAATGGAATTGGTTTAACATAAAAAAAGTACCGTTGGCTCTAGATTCTAATCTATCACTCCGATTTGCAAACGGATTTCACTAAAGCTGTAACTTTCATCCCAGAACATAGTTTAGGGGACATTACCTCTTCAACTATAGTCATTTTTCTTTCGATTGCAAACGTAACCAGTTTTTCAATGGTGTAATGGTTTAGCATAGAAAACTTACCGTTGGCTCTAGATTCTAATCTATCACTCCGATTTGCAAACGGATTTCACTGAAGCTGTAACTTTCATCCCAGAACATAGTTTAGGGGACATTACCTCTTCAACTATAGTCATTTTTCTTTCGATTGCAATCATAACCAGATTTTCAATGGTGTAATGGTTTAACATAGAAAACGTACCGTTGGCTCTAGATTCTAATCTATCACTCCGATTTGCAAACGAATTTCACTGAAGCTGTAACTTTCATCCCAGAACATAGTTTAGGGGACATTACCTCTTCAACTATAGTCATTTTTCTTTCGATTGCAAACGTAACCAGTTATTCAATGGTGTAATGGTTTAACATAGAAAACTTACCGTTGGCTCTAGATCCTAATCTATCACTCCGATTTGCAAACGGATTTCACTGAAGCTGTATTTTTCATCCCAGAACATAGTTTAGGGGCCATTACCTCTTCAACTATAGTCATTTAACTTTTGATTGCAAACGTAACCAGTTTTTCAATGGTGTAATGGTTTAACATAGAATTCTTTCAATAAAATTAATGGAATTGGTTTAACATAGAAAACGTACCGTTGGCTCTAGATTCTAATCTATCACTCCGATTTGCAAACGGATTTCACTGAAGCTGTATTTTTCATCCCAGAACATAGTTTAGGGGCCATTACCTCTTCAACTATAGTCTTTTTTCTTTCTATTGCAAACGTAACCAGTTTTTCAATGGTGTAATGGTTTAACATAGAAAACTTACCGTTGGCTCTAGATTCTAATCTATCACTCCGATTTGCAAACGGATTTCACTGAAGCTGTAACTTTCATCCCAGAACATAGTTTAGGGGCCATTACCTCTTCAACTATACTCATTTTTCTTTCGATTGCAAACGTAACCAGTTTTTCAATGGTGTAATGGTTTAACATAGAAAACTTACCGTTGGCTCTAGATTCTAATCTATCACTCCGATTTGCAAACGGATTTCACTGAAGCTGTATTTTTCATCCCAGAACATAGTTTAGGGGCCATTACCTCTTCAACTATAGTCATTTTTCTTTCGATTGCAAACGTAACCAGTTTTTTAATGGTGTAATGGTTTAACATAGAAAACTTACCGTTGGCTCTAGATTCTAATCTATCACTCCGATTTGCAAACGGATTTCACTGAAGCTGTATTTCTCATCCCAGAACATAGTTTAGGGGCCATTACCTCTTCAACTATACTCATTTTTCTTTCGATTGCAAACGTAACCTGTTTTTCAATGGTGTAATGGTTTAACATAGAAATTTTTCAATAAAATTAATGGAATTGGTTTAACATAGAAAACGTACCGTTGGCTCTAGATTCTAATCTATCACTCCGATTTGCAAACGGATTTCACTGAAGCTGTAACTTTCATCCCAGAACATAGTTTAGGGGCCATTACCTCTTCAACTATAGTCATTTTTCTTTCGATTGCAAACGTAACCAGTTTTTCAATGGTGTAATGGTTTAACATAGAAAACTTACCGTTGGCTCTAGATCCTAATCTATCACTCCGATTTGCAAACGGATTTCACTGAAGCTGTATTTTTCATCCCAGAACATAGTTTAGGGGCCATTACCTCTTCAACTATAGTCATTTTTCTTTTGATTGCAAACGTAACCAGTTTTTCAATGGTGTAATGGTTTAACATAGAATTCTTTCAATAAAATTAATGGAATTGGTTTAACATAGAAAACGTACCGTTGGCTCTAGATTCTAATCTATCACTCCGATTTGCAAACGGATTTCACTGAAGCTGTATTTTTCATCCCAGAACATAGTTTAGGGGCCATTACCTCTTCAACTATAGTCATTTTTCTTTCGATTGCAAACGTAACCAGTTTTTCAATGGTGTAATGGTTTAACATAGAAAACTTACCGTTGGCTCTAGATTCTAATCTATCACTCCGATTTGCAAACGGATTTCACTGAAGCTATAACTTTCATCCCAGAACATAGTTTAGGGGCCATTACCTCTTCAACTATACTCATTTTTCTTTCGATTGCAAACGTAACCAGTTTTTCAGTGGTGTAATGGTTTAACATAGAAAACTTACCGTTGGCTCTAGATTCTAATCTATCACTCCGATTTGCAAACGGATTTCACTGAAGCTGTATTTTTCATCCCAGAACATAGTTTAGGGGCCATTACCTCTTCAACTATAGTCATTTTTCTTTCGATTGCAAACGTAACAAGTTTTTCAATGGTGTAATGGTTTAACATAGAAAACGTACCGTTGGCTCTAGATTCTAATCTATCACTCCGATTTGCAAACGAATTTCACTGAAGCTGTAACTTTCATCCCAGAACATAGTTTAGGGGACATTACTTTTTCAACTATAGTCATTTTTCTTTCGATTGCAAACGTAACCAGTTTTTTAATGGTGTAATGGTTTAACATAGAAAACGTACCGTTGGCTCTAGATTCTAATCTATCACTCCGATTTGCAAACGGATTTCACTGAAGCTGTAACTTTCATCCTAGAACATAGTTTAGGGGCCATTACCTCTTCAACTATAGTCATTTTTCTTTCGATTGCAAACGTAACCAGTTTTTCAATGGTGTAATGGTTTAACATAGAAAACTTACCGTTGGCTCTAGATTCTAATCTATCACTCCGATTTGCAAACGGATTTCACTGAAGCTGTAACTTTCATCCCAGAACATAGTTTAGGGGACATTACCTCTTCAACTATAGTCATTTTTCTTTCGATTGCAAACGTAACCAGTTTTTCAATGGTGTAATGGTTTAACATAGAAAACGTACCGTTGGCTCTAGATTCTAATCTATCACTCCGATTTGCAAACGGATTTCACTGAAGCTGTAACTTTCATCCCAGAACATAGTTTAGGGGCCATTACCTCTTCAACTATAGTCATTTTTCTTTCGATTGCAAACGTAACCAGTTATTCAATGGTGTAATGGTTTAACATAGAAAACTTACCGTTGGCTCTAGATTCTAATCTATCACTCCGATTTGCAAACGGATTTCACTGAAGCTGTATTTTTCATCCCAGAACATAGTTTAGGGGCCATTACCTCTTCAACTATAGTCATTTTTCTTTCAATTGCAAACGTAACCTGTTTTTCAATGGTGTAATGGTTTAACATAGAAATTTTTCAATAAAATTAATGGAATTGGTTTAACATAGAAAACGTACTGTTGGCTCTAGATTCTAATCTATCACTCCGATTTGCAAACGGATTTCACTGAAGCTGTAACTTTCATCCCAGAACATAGTTTAGGGGCCATTACCTCTTCAACTATAGTCATTTTTCTTTCGATTGCAAACGTAACCAGTTTTTCAATGGTGTAATGGTTTAACATAGAAAACTTACCGTTGGCTCTAGATTCTAATCTATCACTCCAATTTGCAAACGGATTTCACTGAAGCTGTAACTTTCATCCTAGAACATAGTTTAGGGGCCATTACCTCTTCAACTATAGTCATTTTTCTTTTGATTGCAAACGTAACCAGTTTTTCAATGGTGTAATGGTTTAATATAGAAAACTTACCGTTGGCTCTAGATTCTAATCTATCACTCCGATTTGTAAACAGATTTCACTGAAGCTGTAACTTTCATCCCAGAACATAGTTTAGGGGACATTACCTCTTCAACTATAGTCATTTTTCTTTCGATTGCAAACGTAACCAGATTTTCAATGGTGTAATGGTTTAACATAGAAAACTTACCGTTGGCTCTAGATTCTAATCTATCACTCCGATTTGCAAACGGATTTCACTGAAGCTGTAACTTTCATCCTAGAACATAGTTTAGGGGCCATTACCTCTTCAACTATAGTCATTTTTCTTTCGATTGCAAACGTAACCAGTTTTTCAATGGTGTAATGGTTTAACATAGAAAACGTACCGTTGGCTCTAGATTCTAATCTATCACTGCGATTTGCAAACGGATTTCACTGAAGCTGTAACTTTCATCCTAGAACATAGTTTAGGGGCCATTACCTCTTCAACTATAGTCATTTTTCTTTCGATTGCAAACGTAACCAGTTTTTCAATGGTGTAATGGTTTAACATAGAAAACTTACCGTTGGCTCTAGATTCTAATCTATCACTCCGATTTGCAAACGGATTTCACTGAAGCTGTAACTTTCATCCCAGAACATAGTTTAGGGGACATTACCTCTTCAACTATAGTCATTTTTCTTTCGATTGCAAACGTAACCAGTTTTTCAATGGTGTAATGGTTTAACATAGAAAACTTACCGTTGGCTCTAGATTCTAATCTATCACTCCGATTTGCAAACGGATTTCACTGAAGCTGTAACTTTCATCCCAGAACATAGTTTAGGGGCCATTACCTCTTCAACTATAGTCATTTTTCTTTCGATTGCAAACGTAACCAGTTATTCAATGGTGTAATGGTTTAACATAGAAAACTTACCGTTGGCTCTAGATTCTAATCTATCACTCCGATTTGCAAACGGATTTCACTGAAGGTGTATTTTTCATCCCAGAACATAGTTTAGGGGCCATTACCTCTTCAACTATAGTCATTTTTCTTTCAATTGCAAACGTAACCAGTTTTTCAATGGTGTAATGGTTTAACATAGAAAACTTACCGTTGGCTCTAGATTCTAATCTATCACTCCGATTTGCAAACGGATTTCACTGAAGCTGTAACTTTCATCCCAGAACATAGTTTAGGGGCCATTACCTCTTCAACTATAGTCATTTTTCTTTCGATTGCAAACGTAACCAGTTTTTCAATGGTGTAATGGTTTAACATAGAAAACTTACAGTTGGCTCTAGATTCTAATCTATCACTCCGATTTGCAAACGGATTTCACTGAAGCTGTAACTTTCATCCCAGAACATAGTTTAGGGGCCATTACCTCTTCAACTATAGTCATTTTTCTTTCGATTGCAAACGTAACCAGTTTTTCAATGGTGTAATGGTTTAACATAGAAAACTTACAGTTGGCTCTAGATTCTAATCTATCACTCCGATTTGCAAACGGATTTCACTGAAGCTGTAACTTTCATCCCAGAACATAGTTTAGGGGACATTACCTCTTCAACTATAGTCATTTTTCTTTCGATTGCAAACATAACCAGATTTTCAATGGTGTAATGGTTTAACATAGAAAACGTACCGTTGGCTCTAGATTCTAATCTATCACTCCGATTTGCAAACGGATTTCACTGAAGCTGTAACTTTCATCCCAGAACATAGTTTAGGGGCCATTACCTCTTCAACTATAGTCATTTTTCTTTCGATTGCAAACGTAACCAGTTTTTTAATGGTGTAATGGTTTAACATAGAAAACGTACCGTTGGCTCTAGATTCTAATCTCTCACTCCGATTTGCAAACGGATTTCACTGAAGCTGTAACTTTCATCCTAGAACATAGTTTAGGGGCCATTACCTCTTCAACTATAGTCATTTTTCTTTCGATTGCAAACGTAACCAGTTTTTCAATGGTGTAATGGTTTAACATAGAAAACTTACCGTTGGCTCTAGATTCTAATCTATCACTCCGATTTGTCAACGGATTTCACTGAAGCTGTAACTTTCATCCCAGAACATAGTTTAGGGGACATTACCTCTTCAACTATAGTCATTTTTCTTTCGATTGCAAACATAACCAGATTTTCAATGGTGTAATGGTTTAACATAGAAAACTTACCGTTGGCTCTAGATTCTAATCTATCACTCCGATTTGCAAACGGATTTCAATGAAGCTGTATTTTTTATCCCAGAACATAGTTTAGGGGCCATTACCTCTTCAACTATAGTCATTTTTCTTTCGATTGCAAACGTACCCAGTTTTTCAATGGTGTAATGGTTTAACATAGAAAACTTACCGTTGGCTCTAGATTCTAATCTATCACTCCGATTTGCAAACGGATTTCACTGAAGCTGTAACTTTCATCCCAGAACATAGTTTAGGGGCCATTACCTATTCAACTATAGTCATTTTTCTTTCGATTGCAAACGTAACCAGGTTTCAATGGTGTAATGGTTTAACATAGAAAACTTACCGTTGGCTCTAGATTCTAATCTACCACTCCGATTTGCAAACGGATTTCACTGAAGCTGTATTTTTCATCCCAGAACATAGTTTAGGGGCCACTACCTCTTCAAATATACTCATTTTTCTTTCGATTGCAAACGTAACCAGTTTTTCAATGGTGTAATGGTTTAACATAGAAAACTTACCGTTGGCTCTAGATTCTAATCTATCACTCCGATTTGCAAACGGATTTCACTGAAGCTGTAACTTTCATCCTAGAACATAGTTTAGGGGCCATTACCTCTTCAACTATAGTCACTTTTCTTTTGATTGCAAACGTAACCAGTTTTTCAATGGTGTAATGGTTTAACATAGAAAACTTACCGTTGGCTCTAGATTCTAATCTATCACTCCGATTTGCAAACGGATTTCACTGAAGCTGTAACTTTCATCCCAGAACATAGTTTAGGGGCCATTACCTCTTCAACTATAGTCATTTTTCTTTCGATTGCAAACGTAACCAGTTTTTCAATGGTGTAATGGTTTAACATAGAAAACTTACCGTTGGCTCTAGATTCTAATCTATCACTCCGATTTGCAAACGGATTTCACTGAAGCTGTATTTTTCATCCCAGAACATAGTTTAGGGGCCATTACCTCTTCAACTATAGTCATTTTTCTTTCGATTGCAAACGTAACCAGTTTTTCAATGGTGTAATGGTTTAACATAGAAAACTTACCGTTGGCTCTAGATTCTAATCTATCACTCCTATGCGTTCTCCCGCATTTTTAGATGTAGTCAGTACTTTAACTACACTTCCGCAAATTTATGCGGATTTCCGCATCTGTTCCTACGGAACTCCGCTATAAATATCCGGAAATCCGAAAATCAGGAGTCTTTTCGAAAATAATGCGGAAAGATTTATGTATATACTTTAACTAATAAACCTGTTCAAAGATTCTTATTTGATTTTAATTTGATATCTGTCACTGCTGATATAAACTACTGTATTTAACTCATAACAAAAAACTATTTATAAAAAACAGTTTATGTATAACTTTGACATATGTTATTTAATACATTTTATTTGAAATGTTGAAAAAATTCCTTTTGAAAAAATTTCCAATAAAAAACATTGAAACCGGTTTAACATAGAAAACTTACCGTTGGCTCTAGATTCTAATCTATCACTCCGATTTGCAAACGGATTTCACTGAAGCTGTAACTTTCATCCCAGAACATAGTTTAGGGGCCATTACCTCTTCAACTATACTCATTTTTCTTTCGATTGGAAACGTAACCAGTTTTTCAATGGTGTAATGGTTTAACATAGAAAACTTACCGTTGGCTCTAGATTCTAATCTATCACTCCGATTTGCAAACGGATTTCACTGAAGTTGTAACTTTCATCCCAGAACATAGTTTAGGGGCCACTACCTCTTCAACTATACTCATTTTTCTTTCGATTGCAAACGTAACCAGTTTTTCAATGGTGTAATGGTTTAACATAGAAAACTTACCGTTGGCTCTAGATTCTAATCTATCACTCCGATTTGCAAACGGATTTCACTGAAGCTGTATTTTTCATCCCAGAACATAGTTTAGGGGCCATTACCTCTTCAACTATAGTCATTTTTCTTTCGATTGCAAACGTAACCAGTTTTTCAATGGTGTAATGGTTTAACATAAAAAACTTACCGTTGGCTCTAGATTCTAATCTATCACTCCGATTTGCAAATGGATTTCACTGAAGCTGTAACTTTCATCCTAGAACATAGTTTAGGGGCCATTACCTCTTCAACTATAGTCATTTTTCTTTCGATTGCAAACGTAACCAGTTTTTCAATGGTGTAATGGTTTAACATAGAAAACTTACCGTTGGCTCTAGATTCTAATCTATCACTCCGATTTGCAAACGGATTTCACTGAAGCTGTAACTTTCATCCCAGAACATAGTTTAGGGGCCATTACCTCTTCAACTATAGTCATTTTTCTTTTGATTGCAAACGTAACCAGTTTTTCAATGGTGTAATGGTTTAACATAGAAAACTTACCGTTGGCTCTAGATTCTAATCTATCACTCCGATTTGCAAACGGATTTCACTGAAGCTGTAACTTTCATCCTAGAACATAGTTTAGGGGCCATTACCTCTTCAACTATAGTCATTTTTCTTTCGATTGCAAACGTAACCAGTTTTTCAGTGGTGTAATGGTTTAACATAGAAAACTTACAGTTGGCTCTAGATTCTAATCTATCACTCCAATTTGCAAATGGATTTCACTGAAGCTGTATTTTGCATCCCAGAACATAGTTTAGGGGCCATTACCTCTTCAACTATAGTCTGTGTGATTCTCAGAATACACTTTTTTCATATAAAAGAAATATTTTTAGCAACAACTAGGAAAGGGCAGAAGCTCCCTGAACCTTTCTCAAAACTGGTTTTGTACGCTGATTTGTCACAGGCTACATTGAAAGCAAGGAAAACCTTTGGTCCTGTAACTACTGCCCTTAGACAAAAAGGTATCCCCTATGCGTGGGGTTTCCCCACATGCCTGAGGATCACCAATCAAGGTTACACACATGTCATAAAAAGTGTAGAAGAAGGCTATGAACTCTTGAGGAAAATGGGCATCCATGCTAATATACCCAAACCAGATAGAACCAAGCAGAAAGCTCATCAGGAAGAACAGCAGCAAATGGAATGGACACATGAACAACTGGAGAAAGAGAAGGAGAAAGATAAATCTGCAGAGGCTTCTGCAGGACCTGAAAAATGAGTGGTGCTTTGCCACAACTGTTTTTTCCCCCATAGGACTTTTCCCTGAGGATACATGTATACCAAAGGGAACTGTCTGTCATTAGGCTCAGCTGGAATGAGCCTAATTGGATTTCAGAAACTGAACTGTTTTGTTGTTTTATTTTTGTTTTTATTAGTGACAGTAGCAAAAGTTTATGCTACTAGTGTTGCTGTTTTAATTCTTTATTCCCAGTGTCTAGGTTTCCCTTGGAACATTGATCATTATTGTTTGTTTGAGATGCATTACAATCTGTCTCTCTTTTGTCTTACAAACATAGCAAAGAACTGGAATCATCTGCTCAGATACATCCTCTGGACTGCAAGTGTGTATTGTTCTATTCATGAGGTTAATGTGCTTAACTTAATCCTACTGTTTGACATTATACATATAGACAATGGCTAAGGAACTCAAGTTAATCTCATTAAATGTGAGAGGGTTGAATTCCTATAGAAAACGTTATTTACTCCAAAAACTGATTAAGGAAGAAAATGCAGATATTGTTTGTGTTCAAGAGTCACATCTAAATAAATGAGGGGCCTCTAAATTAAAAATCTTTCAATGTACTAATATATTTCATTCAAATTTACAAAAGAAAAAGAAATGTGGAGTTTTGATAGCTATTAAAGACTCCCTGGGTATGGTTATAGAAAATAATTTTTGTAGTCCTGATGGTAGATTAGTGGTAGTCACGGGAAAGATCAACTCTGAAGAAATAACCATTGCAAATATATACGCCCCAAATTTCCACCTAACCAATTATATTAATAAAAAACTTAAAAAAATACAAAATTTATCGAAAGGATGTTTAATAATTGTAGGCGATTTTAATGCAATAGTAGATCCCCAAATAGACTCAACCACCCAAAGTAGAAGAGCATCTTCAACAATTCAATCATCTTTAATTAAATCAGAACTCTATGACACTTGGAGATGCTTACATCCCAAGGAAAAACAATATTCATATTATTCCCCTGTCCATAAGTCGTTTACCAGAGTTGATCTTTTCCTGACGGATAGGTTCACTCTACCATGGATCTCAGGAGTAGAAATAGGTGCAAGAATATGGTCAGACCATTCCCCACTATTGATTAGAATACAATTACAAAACCCCCAATTAAATGCAAACATTTGGAGACTTAATAAATACATTTTAAACTCTGAACACACATCTCCATATATAAAAAAGGATCTAGAAGAATATTTTAAAATTAATAACAATAATGAAGTATCAAAAACTGTGATATGGAATGCACACAAGGCATACATGAGGGAAGTGTTTATAAAACATGGTTCGATTCAAAAGAAAAAAAATTTAAAGAAAAAACTAATTCCCTTTTAAATAAAATCAAAAAATTAGAATTAGATATTTTTGGAAAAAATAAATCAGAATTAATCCCTACTTTAGAGGAAACACGTCAAGAATTGGCAGACTGCATGTACCAGCAATATGACAGGTGGCAGTCTATGTTAAAAGAAACATGGTACTATGAAAAAAATAAAGCAGGGAAAGCTATGGCCCAAAAGATAAAAGGTAGGAGAATATACCAGAGAATTGTTAAAATCAGAGACCCTAGAACTAACACAGAAGTATATCACCCCAACCAAATAGGTGATGCTTTGGCCTCATATTATGAGAATCTTTATAATTTAGAAAAAAATCCAAAAACACATGTCCCATCAAACTCAGAGATTGATAACTACTTAAAAGATATCACCTTACCCTCCTTGTCTGAATTTGAGCAAAAACAAATAGATGTACCATTCCGCCAGCAAGAAATAGAGGAGGCCATTAGAGACTTAAAGAAGGACAAGGCACCAGGAGCGGATGGATTTGTAAATGAGTATTATAAGAAATTCAGCTTTATTTTAATAAAGCCATTAACTGAAATGTTAAATGAAGTCGCAGCTCTTGGTGCCTTCCCCAAAGAAGAATTATCAGCCATCATAACGACCATACCAAAAGAAGGTAAGGATTTGGCAGATCCTGGAAACTACAGGCCAATATCCCTGTTGAATTCGGACATAAAAATATATGCCAGAATTATTGCATAATAATTCTAATAATAAAAAATAATAATAATAATTAATACCCCAATTGGTTCATCAAGACCAAGTGGGATTTATTAAAAATAGAACCACAAGTGATGGGACAAGGAAAGTGTTGGCATTGCTGCATAAGATCAAGCTCTGTCGGACGCCTACTCTCTTTGTCTCCTTAGACGCTGAGAAGGCGTTCGACAGAGTTAATTGGATATATATGGCTAAAGTTTTGAATAGATTTGGTATCTCTGGTTTCTTGTTTAAAGCTATCCTGGCCCTGTATTCCCAACCGTCCGCTAGAGTACTATCTTCTGGTTCACTATCTCCCCCTTTCTCAATTAGCAATGGTACTAGGCAGGGCTGCCCCCTTTCCCCTTTAATATTTATATTATCCCTAGAACCCCTAGCCCAAAAAATTAGAGAAAATCCGCAAATTCATGGCATAAAAACAGGAGCATCCTACACAAAATTGGGACTTTATGCGGATGATATCCTACTTTACCTACAGAAACCCACTATATCCCTGCCAAGTTTGAGTTTGGAGCTTGATTTTTTCTCGAGGGTCTCATACTATAAACTAAATCAAACTAAAACAGTTATACTCCCCTGTTATGTACCAGTAAACAATGTTGATGCTTTAAAAAATTCTTGCCAATATACATGGACAGACAAATCTATTAAATATTTAGGTATTTTAATAAGCCCAACAATAGCACAGTTATATAGAGAAAATTATGCCCCCTGGTTAACTAAATTAAAATCTAAATTAGACTCTTTAGCAAAATTGGAATTTTCATGGTTAGGTAGGTCAGCAGCATTTAAAATGATGTTATTACCACAATTATTATATCTATTTAGAAATCTCCCAATAAAAATCCCCCAGAAATTCTTCACCTCACTGCAACAGCTTCTAAATAAATTCATTTTAATGAACAAAAAATCTAGATTCTCTAATAAAATACTTACCACCCAAACTAACAGACTAGGCCTGGGAGTGCCTGACATAGAGAAGTATTATAAGGCCACTGTACTTGAACAATCCAGACCTTTGTGGACAAACGATAAAACTAAACAGTGGATTGCTATAGAAGTACTTCCCTCGGGTACTCTCAGGACCTACTTAGAATCTAGAATGTCATGGAAAATTCAACAATATGTTAAAAACCCAGTCACAATTAATACTTTTAAGATATGGAAAGATCTGTTGAAGTTGTGTAGAGAGGATGTTCTAGCAGTTGAAATACCCACACAGCTGTCAGCATTGCAGAATGTAATCAAAAATATAGATTTGGAGCACTGGCAGATGTGTGGGATAACGACTATAGAGGATCTTATGGTTGACTCTCAAGTTAGATCATTTGAGGAGTTGATACATGACTTTCATATCCCTATATCTGATAGACCCATGTATGAAAAAATACAAAAATTTCTGAACAAACACCCTTTTAATCCTATTCTCTTTCCCCCTATAATTAATAAAATTATCAGCCCAGAAGGTACAGATAAAAAAGGTACATCTATTTTATATAAAACACTTTTGGGACTATCAAAAGACCCTCAAAGGTGGCAATTGTATAATTGGCAAGAAAAATTAGAAATTGACATAGCAGAGGAAGATTGGGAATCAGCGTATAGATCTCTGAGGAAAGCATCTCACTGTGTTTCTCATAGTGAAGGTTATATCAAAATCCTCTGGCAATGGTATATGACCCCTGAAAGGATATCAAAATTCGACTCAAACTCATCCCCTTTGTGTTGGAGAGGTTGTAACCAATCAGGCTCTTTGATACATTTATTTTGGAAATGCCCAAAACTTAAAAAATTATGGGAAGAGGTAGAAAGATTTCTCAAAAAATTACCAATGTCACTTGAGACTATTCCCCCCAGTATGGCTTTGTTGAACATAGGTACCATGGACCTGCCAACCCAGGAGAGACTTATTTTTAATCATGTTTGTATTGCCACTAAAAATCTTATAGCAGCTAATTGGAAATCCCCAATTATACCAAAGATAGAAGATATTCTGAAAACAGTAGATTCCAATTTAATAGCTGAGAAAGCCTGGGCTATAAGAAATGGCAACCTTCAGTCTTTCCTGGGGAAGGCGGATCTGTGGCCTAAAATATACACACAATCAAAATTGTTGGATTTATAACTGAAAAAGCAATCTTCATGGTCCTTTAGTAAGAAAAATATCTATTCTCTCACTCCTACCCAGTTAATACCTAAAATTGTTAACATTTAATATATTGGATTCATAAGACACAGGACACCCATGGATATGTTTTTCAACATTAGAGAAGGATGTACTTTCAATATTGTTTTGAAACAAATAAGAAGGGAAATAGGATAAAACTAGATATTGGGAATGTATCATATAGAGTAGTAGGTTAGTTGGTTAGATTAGTTTGTAGTTTGTAGTTCTAGATACATAATTATAAACTATGTTTTTCTGTTGGATATATAGAATATCGATTAAACTATACCCAGACAATATATTTGAAGTTTTTTAGATAGTTGTGCTATATACATCACAGGGAGGAGTCCCTGGAATCTCTGTGGGGAGGTTAAGTCCTCCCATTTTCCAGGTTGACACCTACCCCTTCACTTTTGATGTCAAGTAATAGAATTAGTACTGCTATACTAGATCAGGTATTAGTTTAATGATTAGTTTAATGATTAGATAATTTTACTTCACTATATATAAAATTATAACCAGCAGTTTGGTTGTTTCCACTATCAACAGCCATTAAATACATAATACACATTTGAATCAGTGGTAACTCTTGTCCCTTATCTCAATATATCAAGACAACCATATTTCACATAAAAATGTAAATTTACAAGTTATTAGGTGACTTTTTCCGCATTGACTGTTTAAATCTATCCAAAATCCGCAAACTATGCGTTCTCCCGCATTTTTAGATGTAGTCAGTACTTTAACTACACTTCCGCAAATTTATGCGGATTTCCGCATCTGTTCCTACGGAACTCCGCTATAAATATCCGGAAATCCGAAAATCAGGAGTCTTTTCGAAAATAATGCGGAAAGATTTATGTATATACTTTAACTAATAAACCTGTTCAAAAATTCTTACTTGATTTTAATTTGATATCTTTCACTGCTGATATAAACTACTGTATTTAACTCATAACAAAAAGCTATTTATAAAAAACTGTTTATGTATAACTTTGACATATGTTATTTAATACATTTTATTTGAAATGTTGTAAAAATTCCTTTCGAAAAAATTTCCAATAAAAAACATTGAAACCGGTTTAACATAGAAAACTTACCGTTGGCTCTAGATTCTAATCTATCACTCCGATTTGCAAACGGATTTCACTGAAGCTGTAACTTTCATCCCAGAACATAGTTTAGGGGCCATTACCTCTTCAACTATACTCATTTTTCTTTCGATTGGAAACGTAACCAGTTTTTCAATGGTGTAATGGTTTAACATAGAAAACTTACCGTTGGCTCTAGATTCTAATCTATCACTCCGATTTGCAAACGGATTTCACTGAAGTTGTAACTTTCATCCCAGAACATAGTTTAGGGGCCACTACCTCTTCAACTATACTCATTTTTCTTTCGATTGCAAACGTAACCAGTTTTTCAATGGTGTAATGGTTTAACATAGAAAACTTACCGTTGGCTCTAGATTCTAATCTATCACTCCGATTTGCAAACGGATTTCACTGAAGCTGTATTTTTCATCCCAGAACATAGTTTAGGGGCCATTACCTCTTCAACTATAGTCATTTTTCTTTCGATTGCAAACGTAACCAGTTTTTCAATGGTGTAATGGTTTAACATAGAAAACTTACCGTTGGCTCTAGATTCTAATCTATCACTCCGATTTGCAAACGGATTTCACTGAAGCTGTATTTTTCATCCCAGAACATAGTTTAGGGGCCATTACCTCTTCAACTATACTCATTTTTCTTTCGATTGCAAACGTAACCAGTTTTTCAATGGTGTAATGGTTTAACATAGAAAACTTACCATTGGCTATAGATTCTAATCTATCACTCCGATTTGCAAACGGATTTCACTGAAGCTGTATTTTTCATCCCAGAACATAGTTTAGGGGCCATTACCTCTTCAACTATAGTCATTTTTCTTTCGATTGCAAACGTAACCAGTTTTTTAATGGTGTAATGGTTTAACATAGAAAACTTACCGTTGGCTCTAGATTCTAATCTATCACTCCGATTTGCAAACGGATTTCACTGAAGCTGTATTTTTCATCCCAGAACATAGTTTAGGGGCCATTACCTCTTCAACTATAGTCATTTTTCTTTCGATTGCAAACGTAACCAGTTTTTTAATGGTGTAATGGTTTAACATAGAAAACGTACCGTTGGCTCTAGATTCTAATCTCTCACTCCGATTTGCAAACGGATTTCACTGAAGCTGTAACTTTCATCCTAGAACATAGTTTAGGGGCCATTACCTCTTCAACTATAGTCATTTTTCTTTCGATTGCAAACGTAACCAGTTTTTCAATGGTGTAATGGTTTAACATAGAAAACTTACCGTTGGCTCTAGATTCTAATCTATCACTCCGATTTGTCAACGGATTTCACTGAAGCTGTAACTTTCATCCCAGAACATAGTTTAGGGGACATTACCTCTTCAACTATAGTCATTTTTCTTTCGATTGCAAACATAACCAGATTTTCAATGGTGTAATGGTTTAACATAGAAAACTTACCGTTGGCTCTAGATTCTAATCTATCACTCCGATTTGCAAACGGATTTCAATGAAGCTGTATTTTTTATCCCAGAACATAGTTTAGGGGCCATTACCTCTTCAACTATAGTCATTTTTCTTTCGATTGCAAACGTACCCAGTTTTTCAATGGTGTAATGGTTTAACATAGAAAACTTACCGTTGGCTCTAGATTCTAATCTATCACTCCGATTTGCAAACGGTTTTCACTGAAGCTGTAACTTTCATCCCAGAACATAGTTTAGGGGCCATTACCTATTCAACTATAGTCATTTTTCTTTCGATTGCAAACGCAACCAGGTTTCAATGGTGTAATGGTTTAACATAGAAAACTTACCGTTGGCTCTAGATTCTAATCTACCACTCCGATTTGCAAACGGATTTCACTGAAGCTGTATTTTTCATCCCAGAACATAGTTTAGGGGCCACTACCTCTTCAAATATACTCATTTTTCTTTCGATTGCAAACGTAACCAGTTTTTCAATGGTGTAATGGTTTAACATAGAAAACTTACCGTTGGCTCTAGATTCTAATCTATCACTCCGATTTGCAAACGGATTTCACTGAAGCTGTAACTTTCATCCTAGAACATAGTTTAGGGGCCATTACCTCTTCAACTATAGTCACTTTTCTTTCGATTGCAAACGTAACCAGTTTTTCAATGGTGTAATGGTTTAACATAGAAAACTTACCGTTGGCTCTAGATTCTAATCTATCACTCCGATTTGCAAACGGATTTCACTGAAGCTGTAACTTTCATCCCAGAACATAGTTTAGGGGCCATTACCTCTTCAACTATAGTCATTTTTCTTTCGATTGCAAACGTAACCAGTTTTTCAATGGTGTAATGGTTTAACATAGAAAACTTACCGTTGGCTCTAGATTCTAATCTATCACTCCGATTTGCAAACGGATTTCACTGAAGCTGTATTTTTCATCCCAGAACATAGTTTAGGGGCCATTACCTCTTTAACTATAGTCATTTTTCTTTCGATTGCAAACGTAACCAGTTTTTCAATGGTGTAATGGTTTAACATAGAAAACTTACCGTTGGCTCTAGATTCTAATCTATCACTCCAATGCGTTCTCCCGCATTTTTAGATGTAGTCAGTACTTTAACTACACTTCCGCAAATTTATGCGGATTTCCGCATCTGTTCCTACGGAACTCCGCTATAAATATCCGGAAATCCGAAAATCAGGAGTCTTTTCGAAAATAATGCGGAAAGATTTATGTATATACTTTAACTAATAAACCTGTTCAAAAATTCTTATTTGATTTTAATTTGATATCTGTCACTGCTGATATAAACTACTGTATTTAACTCATAACAAAAAACTATTTATAAAAAACAGTTTATGTATAACTTTGACATATGTTATTTAATACATTTTATTTGAAATGTTGTAAAAATTCCTTTTGAAAAAATTTCCAATAAAAAACATTGCAACCGGTTTAACATAGAAAACTTACCGTTGGCTCTAGATTCTAATCTATCACTCCGATTTGCAAACGGATTTCACTGAAGCTGTAACTTTCATCCCAGAACATAGTTTAGGGGCCATTACCTCTTCAACTATACTCATTTTTCTTTCGATTGGAAACGTAACCAGTTTTTCAATGGTGTAATGGTTTAACATAGAAAACTTACCGTTGGCTCTAGATTCTAATCTATCACTCCGATTTGCAAACGGATTTCACTGAAGTTGTAACTTTCATCCCAGAACATAGTTTAGGGGCCACTACCTCTTCAACTATACTCATTTTTCTTTCGATTGCAAACGTAACCAGTTTTTCAATGGTGTAATGGTTTAACATAGAAAACTTACCGTTGGCTCTAGATTCTAATCTATCACTCCGATTTGCAAACGGATTTCACTGAAGCTGTATTTTTCATCCCAGAACATAGTTTAGGGGCCATTACCTGTTCAACTATAGTCATTTTTCTTTCGATTGCAAACGTAACCAGTTTTTCAATGGTGTAATGGTTTAACATAGAAAACTTACCGTTGGCTCTAGATTCTAATCTATCACTCCGATTTGCAAACGGATTTCACTGAAGCTGTATTTTTCATCCCAGAACATAGTTTAGGGGCCATTACCTCTTCAACTATACTAATTTTTCTTTCGATTGCAAACGTAACCAGTTTTTCAATGGTGTAATGGTTTAACATAGAAAACTTACCATTGGCTATAGATTCTAATCTATCACTCCGATTTGCAAACGGATTTCACTGAAGCTGTATTTTTCATCCCAGAACATAGTTTAGGGGCCATTACCTCTTCAACTATAGTCATTTTCCTTTCGATTGCAAACGTAACCAGTTTTTTAATGGTGTAATGGTTTAACATAGAAAACTTACCGTTGGCTCTAGATTCTAATCTATCACTCCGATTTGCAAACGGATTTCACTGAAGCTGTATTTTTCATCCCAGAACATAGTTTAGGGGCCATTACCTCTTCAACTATACTCATTTTTCTTTCGATTGCAAACGTAACCAGTTTTTCAATGGTGTAATGGTTTAACATAGAAAACTTACCATTGGCTATAGATTCTAATCTATCACTCCGATTTGCAAACGGATTTCACTGAAGCTGTATTTTTCATCCCAGAACATAGTTTAGGGGCCATTACCTCTTCAACTATAGTCATTTTCCTTTCGATTGCAAACGTAACCAGTTTTTTAATGGTGTAATGGTTTAACATAGAAAACTTACCGTTGGCTCTAGATTCTAATCTATCACTCCGATTTGCAAACGGATTTCACTGAAGCTGTATTTTTCATCCCAGAACATAGTTTAGAGGCCATTACCTCTTCAACTATAGTCATTTTTCTTTCGATTGCAAACGTAACCAGTTTTTTAATGGTGTAATGGTTTAACATAGAAAACGTACCGTTGGCTCTAGATTCTAATCTCTCACTCCGATTTGCAAACGGATTTCACTGAAGCTGTAACTTTCATCCTAGAACATAGTTTAGGGGCCATTACCTCTTCAACTATAGTCATTTTTCTTTCGATTGCAAACGTAACCAGTTTTTCAATGGTGTAATGGTTTAACATAGAAAACTTACCGTTGGCTCTAGATTCTAATCTATCACTCCAATTTGCAAACGGATTTCACTGAAGCTGTAACTTTCATCCCAGAACATAGTTTAGGGGACATTACCTCTTCAACTATAGTCATTTTTCTTTCGATTGCAAACGTAACCAGTTTTTCAATGGTGTAATGGTTTAACATAGAAAACTTACCGTTGGCTCTAGATTCTAATCTATCACTCCGATTTGCCAACGGATTTCACTGAAGCTGTAACTTTCATCCCAGAACATAGTTTAGGGGACATTACCTCTTCAACTATAGTCATTTTTCTTTCGATTGCAAACATAACCAGATTTTCAATGGTGTAATGGTTTAACATAGAAAACGTACCGTTGGCTCTAGATTCTAATCTATCACTCCGATTTGCAAACGGATTTCACTGAAGCTGTAACTTTAATCCCAGAACATAGTTTAGGGGCCATTACCTCTTCAACTATAGTCATTTTTCCTTCGATTGCAAACGTAACCAGTTTTTCAATGGTGTAATGGTTTAACATAGAAAACTTACTGTTGGCTCTAGATTCTAATCTTTCACTCCGATTTGCAAACGGATTTCACTGAAGCTGTATTTTTCATCCCAGAACATAGTTTAGGGGCCATTACCTCTTCAACTATAGTCATTTTTCTTTCGATTGCAAACGTAACAAGTTTTTCAATGGTGTAATGGTTTAACATAGAAAACGTACCGTTGGCTCTAGATTCTAATCTATCACTCCGATTTGCAAACGGATTTCACTGAAGCTGTAACTTTCATCCCAGAACATAGTTTAGGGGACATTACCTCTTCAACTATAGTCATTTTTCTTTCGATTGCAAACGTAACCAGTTTTTCAATGGTGTAATGGTTTAACATAGAAAACTTACCGTTGGCTCTAGATTCTAATCTATCACTCCGATTTGCAAACGGATTTCACTGAAGCTGTATTTTTCATCCCAGAACATAGTTTAGGGGCCATTACCTCTTCAACTATAGTCATTTTTCTTTCGATTGCAAACGTAACCAGTTTTTAAGGGTGTAATGGTTTAACATAGAAAACTTACCGTTGGCTCTAGATTCTAATCTATCACTCCGATTTGCAAACGGATTTCACTGAAGCTGTTACTTTCATCCCAGAACATAGTTTAGGGGCCATTACTTCTTCAACTATAGTCATTTTTCTTTCGATTGCAAATGTAACCAGTTTTTCAATGGTGTAATGGTTTAACATAGAAAACTTACCGTTGGCTCTAGATTCTAAACTATCACTCCGATTTGCAAACGGATTTCACTGAAGCTGTAACTTTCATCCCAGTACATAGTTTAGGGGCCATTAGCTCTTCAACTATAGTCATTTTTCTTTCGATTGCAAACGTAACCAGTTTTTCAATGGTGTAATGGTTTCGCATAGAAAACTTACCGTTGGCTCTAGATTCTAATCTATCACTCCGATTTGCAAACGGATTTCACTGAAGCTGTAACTTTCATCCCAGAACATAGTTTAGGGGACATTACCTCTTCAACTATAGTCATTTTTCTTTCGATTGCAAACATAACCAGATTTTCAATGGTGTAATGGTTTAACATAGAAAACGTACCGTTGGCTCTAGATTCTAATCTATCACTCCGATTTGCAAACGGATTTCACTGAAGCTGTAACTTTCATCCCAGAACATAGTTTAGGGGACATTACCTCTTCAACTATAGTCATTTTTCTTTCGATTGCAAACGTAACCAGTTATTCAATGGTGTAATGGTTTAACATAGAAAACTTACCGTTGGCTCTAGATCCTAATCTATCACTCCGATTTGCAAACGGATTTCACTGAAGCTGTATTTTTCATCCCAGAACATAGTTTAGGGGCCATTACCTCTTCAACTATAGTCATTTTTCTTTTGATTGCAAACGTAACCAGTTTTTCAATGGTGTAATGGTTTAACATAGAAAACTTACCGTTGGCTCTAGATTCTAATCTATCACTCCGATTTGCAAACGGATTTCACTGAAGCTGTAACTTTCATCCCAGAACATAGTTTAGGGGCCATTACCTATTCAACTATAGTCATTTTTCTTTCGATTGCAAACGTAACCAGGTTTCAATGGTGTAATGGTTTAACATAGAAAACTTACCGTTGGCTCTAGATTCTAATCTACCACTCCGATTTGCAAACGGATTTCACAGAAGCTGTATTTTTCATCCCAGAACATAGTTTAGGGGCCACTACCTCTTCAAATATACTCATTTTTCTTTCGATTGCAAACGTAACCAGTTTTTCAATGGTGTAATGGTTTAACATAGAAAACTTACCGTTGGCTCTAGATTCTAATCTATCACTCCGATTTGCAAACGGATTTCACTGAAGCTGTATTTTTCATCCCAGAACATAGTTTAGGGGCCATTACCTCTTCAACTATAGTCATTTTTCTTTCGATTGCAAACGTAACCAGTTTTTCAATGGTGTAATGGTTTAACATAGAAAACTTACCGTTGGCTCTAGATTCTAATCTATCACTCCGATTTGCAAACGGATTTCACTGAAGCTGTAACTTTCATCCCAGAACATAGTTTAGGGGCCATTACCTCTTCAACTATAGTCATTTTTCTTTCGATTGCAAACGTAACCAGTTTTTCAATGGTGTAATGGTTTAACATAGAAAACGTACCGTTGGCTCTAGATTCTAATCTATCACTCCGATTTGCAAACGGATTTCACTGAAGCTGTAACTTTCATCCTAGAACATAGTTTAGGGGCCATTACCTCTTCAACTATAGTCATTTTTCTTTCGATTGCAAACGTAACCAGTTTTTCAATGGTGTAATGGTTTAACATAGAAAACTTACCGTTGGCTCTAGATTCTAATCTATCACTCCGATTTGCAAACGGATTTCACTGAAGCTGTAACTTTCATCCCAGAACATAGTTTAGGGGACATGACCTCTTCAACTATAGTCATTTTTCTTTCGATTGCAAACGTAACCAGTTTTTCAATGGTGTAATGGTTTAACATAGAAAACTTACCGTTGGCTCTAGATTCTAATCTATCACTCCGATTTGCAAACGGATTTCACTGAAGCTGTAACTTTCATCCCAGAACATAGTTTAGGGGCCATTACCTCTTCAACTATAGTCATTTTTCTTTCGATTGCAAACGTAACCAGTTATTCAATGGTGTAATGGTCTAACATAGAAAACTTACCGTTGGCTCTAGATTCTAATCTATCACTCCGATTTGCAAACGGATTTCACTGAAGCTGTATTTTTCATCCCAGAACATAGTTTAGGGGCCATTACCTCTTCAACTATAGTCATTTTTCTTTCAATTGCAAACGTAACCTGTTTTTCAATGGTGTAATGGTTTAACATAGAAATTTTTCAATAAAATTAATGGAATTGGTTTCACATAGAAAACGTACCGTTGGCTCTAGATTCTAATCTATCACTCCGATTTGCAAACGGATTTCACTGAAGCTGTAACTTTCATCCCAGAACATAGTTTAGGGGCCATTACTTCTTCAACTATGGTCATTTTTCTTTCGATTGCAAACGTAACCAGTTTTTCAATGGTGTAATGGTTTAACATAGAAAACTTACCGTTGGCTCTAGATTCTAATCTATCACTCCGATTTGCAAACGGATCTCACTGAAGCTGTAACTTTCATCCCAGAACATAGTTTAGGGGCCATTAGCTCTTCAACTATAGTCATTTTTCTTTCGATTGCAAACGTAACCAGTTTTTCAATGGTGTAATGGTTTAGCATAGAAAACTTACCGTTGGCTCTAGATTCTAATCTATCACTCCGATTTGCAAACGGATTTCACTGAAGCTGTAACTTTCATCCCAGAACATAGTTTAGGGGCCATTACTTCTTCAACTATAGTCATTTTTCTTTCGATTGCAAATGTAACCAGTTTTTCAATGGTGTAATGGTTTAACATAGCAAACTTACCGTTGGCTCTAGATTCTAATCTATCACTCCGATTTGCAAACGGATTTCACTGAAGCTGTAACTTTCATCCCAGAACATAGTTTAGGGGCCATTACTTCTTCAACTATAGTCATTTTTCTTTCGATTGCAAATGTAACCAGTTTTTCAATGGTGTAATGGTTTAACATAGAAAACTTACCGTTGGCTCTAGATTCTAATCTATCACTCCGATTTGCAAACGGATTTCACTGAAGCTGTAACTTTCATCCCAGTACATAGTTTAGGGGCCATTAGCTCTTCAACTATAGTCATTTTTCTTTCGATTGCAAACGTAACCAGTTTTTCAATGGTGTAATGGTTTCGCATAGAAAACTTACCGTTGGCTCTAGATTCTAATCTATCACTCCGATTTGCAAACGGATTTCACTGAAGCTGTAACTTTCATCCCAGAACATAGTTTAGGGGACATTACCTCTTCAACTATAGTCATTTTTCTTTCGATTGCAAACATAACCAGATTTTCAATGGTGTAATGGTTTAACATAGAAAACGTACCGTTGGCTCTAGATTCTAATCTATCACTCCGATTTGCAAACGGATTTCACTGAAGCTGTAACTTTCATCCCAGAACATAGTTTAGGGGACATTACCTCTTCAACTATAGTCATTTTTCTTTCGATTGCAAACGTAACCAGTTATTCAATGGTGTAATGGTTTAACATAGAAAACTTACCGTTGGCTCTAGATCCTAATCTATCACTCCGATTTGCAAACGGATTTCACTGAAGCTGTATTTTTCATCCCAGAACATAGTTTAGGGGCCATTACCTCTTCAACTATAGTCATTTTTCTTTTGATTGCAAACGTAACCAGTTTTTCAATGGTGTAATGGTTTAACATAGAATTTTTTCAATAAAATTAATGGAATTGGTTTAACATAGAAAACGTACCGTTGGCTCTAGATTGTAATCTATCACTCCGATTTGCAAACGGATTTCACTGAAGCTGTATTTTTCATCCCAGAACATAGTTTAGGGGCCATTACCTCTTCAACTATAGTCATTTTTCTTTCGATTGCAAACGTAACCAGTTTTTCAATGGTGTAATGGTTTAACATAGAAAACTTACCGTTGGCTCTAGATTCTAATCTATCACTCCGATTTGCAAACGGATTTCACTGAAGCTGTAACTTTCATCCCAGAACATAGTTTAGGGGCCATTACCTCTTCAACTATACTCATTTTTCTTTTGATTGCAAACGTAACCAGTTTTTCAATGGTGTAATGGTTTAACATAGAAAACTTACCGTTGGCTCTAGATTCTAATCTATCACTCCGATTTGCAAACGGATTTCACTGAAGCTGTATTTTTCATCCCAGAACATAGTTTAGGGGCCATTACCTCTTCAACTATAGTCATTTTTCTTTCGATTGAAACGTAACAAGTTTTTCAATGGTTTAATGGTTTAACATAGAAAACGTACCGTTGGCTCTAGATTCTAATCTATCACTCCGATTTGCAAACGAATTTCACTGAAGCTGTAACTTTCATCCCAGAACATAGTTTAGGGGACATTACCTCTTCAACTATAGTCATTTTTCTTTCGATTGCAAACGTAACCAGTTTTTCAATGGTGTAATGGTTTAACATAGAAAACTTACCGTTGGCTCTAGATTCTAATCTATCACTCCGATTTGCAAACGGATTTCACTGAAGCTGTATTTTTCATCCCAGAACATAGTTTAGGGGCCATTACCTCTTCAACTATAGTCATTTTTCTTTCGATTGCAAACGTAACCAGTTTTTTAATGGTGTAATGGTTTAACATAGAAAACTTACCGTTGGCTCTAGATTCTAATCTATCACTCCGATTTGCAAACGGATTTCACTGAAGCTGTATTTTTCATCCCAGAACATAGTTTAGGGGCCATTACCTCTTCAACTATAGTCATTTTTCTTTCGATTGCAAACGTAACCAGTTTTTTAATGGTGTAATGGTTTAACATAGAAAACGTACCGGTGGCTCTAGATTCTAATCTATCACTCTGATTTGCAAACGGATTTCACTGAAGCTGTAACTTTCATCCTAGAACATAGTTTAGGGGCCATTACCTCTTCAACTATAGTCATTTTTCTTTCGATTGCAAACGTAACCAGTTTTTCAATGGTGTAATGGTTTAACATAGGAAACTTACCGTTGGCTCTAGATTCTAATCTATCACTCCGATTTGCAAACGGATTTCACTGAAGCTGTAACTTTCATCCCAGAACATAGTTTAGGGGCCATTACCTCTTCAACTATAGTCATTTTTCTATCGATTGCAAACGTAACCAGTTTTTTAATGGTGTAATGGTTTAACATAGAAAACTTACCGTTGGCTCTAGATTCTAATCTATCACTCCGATTTGCAAACGGATTTCACTGAAGCTGTATTTTTCATCCCAGAACATAGTTTAGGGGCCATTACCACTTCAACTATAGTCATTTTTCTTTCGATTGCAAACGTAACCAGTTTTTTAATGGTGTAATGGTTTAACATAGAAAACTTACCGTTGGCTCTAGATTCTAATCTATCACTCCGATTTGCAAACGGATTTCACTGAAGCTGTATTTTTCATCCCAGAACATAGTTTAGGGGCCATTACCTCTTCAACTATAGTCATTTTTCTTTCGATTGCAAACGTAACCAGTTTTTTAATGGTGTAATGGTTTAACATAGAAAACGTACCGTTGGCTCTAGATTCTAATCTATCACTCCGATTTGCAAACGGATTTCACTGAAGCTGTAACTTTCATCCTAGAACATAGTTTAGGGGCCATTACCTCTTCAACTATAGTCATTTTTCTTTCGATTGCAAACGTAACCAGTTTTTCAATGGTGTAATGGTTTAACATAGAAAACTTACCGTTGGCTCTAGATTCTAATCTATCACTCGGATTTGCAAACGGATTTCACTGAAGCTGTAACTTTCATCCCAGAACATAGTTTAGGGGACATTACCTCTTCAACTATAGTCATTTTTCTTTCGATTGCAAACGTAACCAGTTTTTCAATGGTGTAATGGTTTAACATAGAAAACTTACCGTTGGCTCTAGATTCTAATCTATCACTCGGATTTGCAAACGGATTTCACTGAAGCTGTAACTTTCATCCCAGAACATAGTTTAGGGGCCATTACCTCTTCAACTATAGTCATTTTTCTTTCGATTGCAAACGTAACCAGTTATTCAATGGTGTAATGGTTTAACATAGAAAACTTACCGTTGGCTCTAGATTCTAATCTATCACTCCGATTTGCAAACGGATTTCACTGAAGCTGTATTTTTCATCCCAGAACATAGTTTAGGGGCCATTACCTCTTCAACTATAGTAATTTTTCTTTCAATTGCAAACGTAACCTGTTTTTTAATGGTGTAATGGTTTAACATAGACATTTTTCAATAAAATTAATGGAATTGGTTTAACATAAAAAAAGTACCGTTGGCTCTAGATTCTAATCTATCACTCCGATTTGCAAACGGATTTCACTGAAGCTGTAACTTTCATCCCAGAACATAGTTTAGGGGACATTACCTCTTCAACTATAGTCATTTTTCTTTCGATTGCAAACGTAACCAGTTTTTCAATGGTGTAATGGTTTAGCATAGAAAACTTACCGTTGGCTCTAGATTCTAATCTATCACTCCGATTTGCAAACGGATTTCACTGAAGCTGTAACTTTCATCCCAGAACATAGTTTAGGGGACATTACCTCTTCAACTATAGTCATTTTTCTTTCGATTGCAAACATAACCAGATTTTCAATGGTGTAATGGTTTAACATAGAAAACGTACCGTTGGCTCTAGATTCTAATCTATCACTCCGATTTGCAAACGAATTTCACTGAAGCTGTAACTTTCATCCCAGAACATAGTTTAGGGGACATTACCTCTTCAACTATAGTCATTTTTCTTTCGATTGCAAACGTAACCAGTTATTCAATGGTGTAATGGTTTAACATAGAAAACGTACCGTTGGCTCTAGATCCTAATCTATCACTCCGATTTGCAAACGGATTTCACTGAAGCTGTATTTTTCATCCCAGAACATAGTTTAGGGGCCATTACCTCTTCAACTATAGTCTTTTTTCTTTCTATTGCAAACGTAACCAGTTTTTCAATGGTGTAATGGTTTAACATAGAAAACTTACCGTTGGCTCTAGATTCTAATCTATCACTCCGATTTGCAAACGGATTTCACTGAAGCTGTAACTTTCATCCCAGAACATAGTTTAGGGGCCATTACCTCTTCAACTATACTCATTTTTCTTTCGATTGCAAACGTAACCAGTTTTTCAATGGTGTAATGGTTTAACATAGAAAACTTACCGTTGGCTCTAGATTCTAATCTATCACTCCGATTTGCAAACGGATTTCACTGAAGCTGTATTTTTCATCCCAGAACATAGTTTAGGGGCCATTACCTCTTCAACTATAGTCATTTTTCTTTCGATTGCAAACGTAACCAGTTTTTTAATGGTGTAATGGTTTAACATAGAAAACTTACCGTTGGCTCTAGATTCTAATCTATCACTCCGATTTGCAAACGGATTTCACTGAAGCTGTATTTCTCATCCCAGAACATAGTTTAGGGGTCATTACCTCTTCAACTATAGTCATTTTTCTTTCGATTGCAAACGTAACCAGTTTTTTAATGGTGTAATGGTTTAACATAGAAAACGTACCGTTGGCTCTAGATTCTAATCTATCACTCCGATTTGCAAACGGATTTCACTGAAGCTGTAACTTTCATCCTAGAACATAGTTTAGGGGCCATTACCTCTTCAACTATAGTCATTTTTCTTTCGATTGCAAACGTAACCAGTTTTTCAATGGTGTAATGGTTTAACATAGAAAACTTACCGTTGGCTCTAGATTCTAATCTATCACTCCGATTTGCAAACGGATTTCACTGAAGCTGTAACTTTCATCCCAGAACATAGTTTAGGGGACATTACCTCTTCAACTATAGTCATTTTTCTTTCGATTGCAAACGTAACCAGTTTTTCAATGGTGTAATGGTTTAACATAGAAAACTTACCGTTGGCTCTAGATTCTAATCTATCACTCGGATTTGCAAACGGATTTCACTGAAGCTGTAACTTTCATCCCAGAACATAGTTTAGGGGCCATTACCTCTTCAACTATAGTCATTTTTCTTTCGATTGCAAACGTAACCAGTTATTCAATGGTGTAATGGTTTAACATAGAAAACTTACCGTTGGCTCTAGATTCTAATCTATCACTCCGATTTGCAAACGGATTTCACTGAAGCTGTATTTTTCATCCCAGAACATAGTTTAGAGGCCATTACCTCTTCAACTATAGTCATTTTTCTTTCGATTGCAAACGTAACCAGTTTTTTAATGGTGTAATGTTTTAACATAGAAAACGTACCGTTGGCTCTAGATTCTAATCTCTCACTCCGATTTGCAAACGGATTTCACTGAAGCTGTAACTTTCATCCTAGAACATAGTTTAGGGGCCATTACCTCTTCAACTATAGTCATTTTTCTTTCGATTGCAAACGTAACCAGTTTTTCAATGGTGTAATGGTTTAACATAGAAAACTTACCGTTGGCTCTAGATTCTAATCTATCACTCCAATTTGCAAACGGATTTCACTGAAGCTGTAACTTTCATCCCAGAACATAGTTTAGGGGACATTACCTCTTCAACTATAGTCATTTTTCTTTCGATTGCAAACGTAACCAGTTTTTCAATGGTGTAATGGTTTAACATAGAAAACTTACCGTTGGCTCTAGATTCTAATCTATCACTCCGATTTGCCAACGGATTTCACTGAAGCTGTAACTTTCATCCCAGAACATAGTTTAGGGGACATTACCTCTTCAACTATAGTCATTTTTCTTTCGATTGCAAACATAACCAGATTTTCAATGGTGTAATGGTTTAACATAGAAAACGTACCGTTGGCTCTAGATTCTAATCTATCACTCCGATTTGCAAACGGATTTCACTGAAGCTGTAACTTTAATCCCAGAACATAGTTTAGGGGCCATTACCTCTTCAACTATAGTCATTTTTCCTTCGATTGCAAACGTAACCAGTTTTTCAATGGTGTAATGGTTTAACATAGAAAACTTACTGTTGGCTCTAGATTCTAATCTTTCACTCCGATTTGCAAACGGATTTCACTGAAGCTGTATTTTTCATCCCAGAACATAGTTTAGGGGCCATTACCTCTTCAACTATAGTCATTTTTCTTTCGATTGCAAACGTAACAAGTTTTTCAATGGTGTAATGGTTTAACATAGAAAACGTACCGTTGGCTCTAGATTCTAATCTATCACTCCGATTTGCAAACGGATTTCACTGAAGCTGTAACTTTCATCCCAGAACATAGTTTAGGGGACATTACCTCTTCAACTATAGTCATTTTTCTTTCGATTGCAAACGTAACCAGTTTTTCAATGGTGTAATGGTTTAACATAGAAAACTTACCGTTGGCTCTAGATTCTAATCTATCACTCCGATTTGCAAACGGATTTCACTGAAGCTGTATTTTTCATCCCAGAACATAGTTTAGGGGCCATTACCTCTTCAACTATAGTCATTTTTCTTTCGATTGCAAACGTAACCAGTTTTTAAGGGTGTAATGGTTTAACATAGAAAACTTACCGTTGGCTCTAGATTCTAATCTATCACTCCGATTTGCAAACGGATTTCACTGAAGCTGTTACTTTCATCCCAGAACATAGTTTAGGGGCCATTACTTCTTCAACTATAGTCATTTTTCTTTCGATTGCAAATGTAACCAGTTTTTCAATGGTGTAATGGTTTAACATAGAAAACTTACCGTTGGCTCTAGATTCTAAACTATCACTCCGATTTGCAAACGGATTTCACTGAAGCTGTAACTTTCATCCCAGAACATAGTTTAGGGGACATTACCTCTTCAACTATAGTCATTTTTCTTTCGATTGCAAACATAACCAGATTTTCAATGGTGTAATGGTTTAACATAGAAAACGTACCGTTGGCTCTAGATTCTAATCTATCACTCCGATTTGCAAACGGATTTCACTGAAGCTGTAACTTTCATCCCAGAACATAGTTTAGGGGACATTACCTCTTCAACTATAGTCATTTTTCTTTCGATTGCAAACGTAACCAGTTATTCAATGGTGTAATGGTTTAACATAGAAAACTTACCGTTGGCTCTAGATCCTAATCTATCACTCCGATTTGCAAACGGATTTCACTGAAGCTGTATTTTTCATCCCAGAACATAGTTTAGGGGCCATTACCTCTTCAACTATAGTCATTTTTCTTTTGATTGCAAACGTAACCAGTTTTTCAATGGTGTAATGGTTTAACATAAAAAACTTACCGTTGGCTCTAGATTCTAATCTATCACTCCGATTTGCAAACGGATTTCACTGAAGCTGTAACTTTCATCCCAGAACATAGTTTAGGGGCCATTACCTATTCAACTATAGTCATTTTTCTTTCGATTGCAAACGTAACCAGGTTTCAATGGTGTAATGGTTTAACATAGAAAACTTACCGTTGGCTCTAGATTCTAATCTACCACTCCGATTTGCAAACGGATTTCACTGAAGCTGTATTTTTCATCCCAGAACATAGTTTAGGGGCCACTACCTCTTCAAATATACTCATTTTTCTTTCGATTGCAAACGTAACCAGTTTTTCAATGGTGTAATGGTTTAACATAGAAAACTTACCGTTGGCTCTAGATTCTAATCTATCACTCCGATTTGCAAACGGATTTCACTGAAGCTGTATTTTTCATCCCAGAACATAGTTTAGGGGCCATTACCTCTTCAACTATAGTCATTTTTCTTTCGATTGCAAACGTAACCAGTTTTTCAATGGTGTAATGGTTTAACATAGAAAACTTACCGTTGGCTCTAGATTCTAATCTATCACTCCGATTTGCAAACGGATTTCACTGAAGCTGTAACTTTCATCCCAGAACATAGTTTAGGGGCCATTACCTCTTCAACTATAGTCATTTTTCTTTCGATTGCAAACGTAACCAGTTTTTCAATGGTGTAATGGTTTAACATAGAAAACGTACCGTTGGCTCTAGATTCTAATCTATCACTCCGATTTGCAAACGGATTTCACTGAAGCTGTAACTTTCATCCTAGAACATAGTTTAGGGGCCATTACCTCTTCAACTATAGTCATTTTTCTTTCGATTGCAAACGTAACCAGTTTTTCAATGGTGTAATGGTTTAACATAGAAAACTTACCGTTGGCTCTAGATTCTAATCTATCACTCCGATTTGCAAACGGATTTCACTGAAGCTGTAACTTTCATCCCAGAACATAGTTTAGGGGACATTACCTCTTCAACTATAGTCATTTTTCTTTCGATTGCAAACGTAACCAGTTTTTCAATGGTGTAATGGTTTAACATAGAAAACTTACCGTTGGCTCTAGATTCTAATCTATCACTCCGATTTGCAAACGGATTTCACTGAAGCTGTAACTTTCATCCCAGAACATAGTTTAGGGGCCATTACCTCTTCAACTATAGTCATTTTTCTTTCGATTGCAAACGTAACCAGTTATTCAATGGTGTAATGGTCTAACATAGAAAACTTACCGTTGGCTCTAGATTCTAATCTATCACTCCGATTTGCAAACGGATTTCACTGAAGCTGTATTTTTCATCCCAGAACATAGTTTAGGGGCCATTACCTCTTCAACTATAGTCATTTTTCTTTCAATTGCAAACGTAACCTGTTTTTCAATGGTGTAATGGTTTAACATAGAAATTTTTCAATAAAATTAATGGAATTGGTTTCACATAGAAAACGTACCGTTGGCTCTAGATTCTAATCTATCACTCCGATTTGCAAACGGATTTCACTGAAGCTGTAACTTTCATCCCAGAACATAGTTTAGGGGCCATTACTTCTTCAACTATGGTCATTTTTCTTTCGATTGCAAACGTAACCAGTTTTTCAATGGTGTAATGGTTTAACATAGAAAACTTACCGTTGGCTCTAGATTCTAATCTATCACTCCGATTTGCAAACGGATCTCACTGAAGCTGTAACTTTCATCCCAGAACATAGTTTAGGGGCCATTAGCTCTTCAACTATAGTCATTTTTCTTTCGATTGCAAACGTAACCAGTTTTTCAATGGTGTAATGGTTTAGCATAGAAAACTTACCGTTGGCTCTAGATTCTAATCTATCACTCCGATTTGCAAACGGATTTCACTGAAGCTGTAACTTTCATCCCAGAACATAGTTTAGGGGCCATTACTTCTTCAACTATAGTCATTTTTCTTTCGATTGCAAATGTAACCAGTTTTTCAATGGTGTAATGGTTTAACATAGCAAACTTACCGTTGGCTCTAGATTCTAATCTATCACTCCGATTTGCAAACGGATTTCACTGAAGCTGTAACTTTCATCCCAGAACATAGTTTAGGGGCCATTACTTCTTCAACTATAGTCATTTTTCTTTCGATTGCAAATGTAACCAGTTTTTCAATGGTGTAATGGTTTAACATAGAAAACTTACCGTTGGCTCTAGATTCTAATCTATCACTCCGATTTGCAAACGGATTTCACTGAAGCTGTAACTTTCATCCCAGTACATAGTTTAGGGGCCATTAGCTCTTCAACTATAGTCATTTTTCTTTCGATTGCAAACGTAACCAGTTTTTCAATGGTGTAATGGTTTCGCATAGAAAACTTACCGTTGGCTCTAGATTCTAATCTATCACTCCGATTTGCAAACGGATTTCACTGAAGCTGTAACTTTCATCCCAGAACATAGTTTAGGGGACATTACCTCTTCAACTATAGTCATTTTTCTTTCGATTGCAAACATAACCAGATTTTCAATGGTGTAATGGTTTAACATAGAAAACGTACCGTTGGCTCTAGATTCTAATCTATCACTCCGATTTGCAAACGGATTTCACTGAAGCTGTAACTTTCATCCCAGAACATAGTTTAGGGGACATTACCTCTTCAACTATAGTCATTTTTCTTTCGATTGCAAACGTAACCAGTTATTCAATGGTGTAATGGTTTAACATAGAAAACTTACCGTTGGCTCTAGATCCTAATCTATCACTCCGATTTGCAAACGGATTTCACTGAAGCTGTATTTTTCATCCCAGAACATAGTTTAGGGGCCATTACCTCTTCAACTATAGTCATTTTTCTTTTGATTGCAAACGTAACCAGTTTTTCAATGGTGTAATGGTTTAACATAAAAAACTTACCGTTGGCTCTAGATTCTAATCTATCACTCCGATTTGCAAACGGATTTCACTGAAGCTGTAACTTTCATCCCAGAACATAGTTTAGGGGCCATTACCTATTCAACTATAGTCATTTTTCTTTCGATTGCAAACGTAACCAGGTTTCAATGGTGTAATGGTTTAACATAGAAAACTTACCGTTGGCTCTAGATTCTAATCTACCACTCCGATTTGCAAACGGATTTCACTGAAGCTGTATTTTTCATCCCAGAACATAGTTTAGGGGCCACTACCTCTTCAAATATACTCATTTTTCTTTCGATTGCAAACGTAACCAGTTTTTCAATGGTGTAATGGTTTAACATAGAAAACTTACCGTTGGCTCTAGATTCTAATCTATCACTCCGATTTGCAAACGGATTTCACTGAAGCTGTATTTTTCATCCCAGAACATAGTTTAGGGGCCATTACCTCTTCAACTATAGTCATTTTTCTTTCGATTGCAAACGTAACCAGTTTTTCAATGGTGTAATGGTTTAACATAGAAAACTTACCGTTGGCTCTAGATTCTAATCTATCACTCCGATTTGCAAACGGATTTCACTGAAGCTGTAACTTTCATCCCAGAACATAGTTTAGGGGCCATTACCTCTTCAACTATAGTCATTTTTCTTTCGATTGCAAACGTAACCAGTTTTTCAATGGTGTAATGGTTTAACATAGAAAACGTACCGTTGGCTCTAGATTCTAATCTATCACTCCGATTTGCAAACGGATTTCACTGAAGCTGTAACTTTCATCCTAGAACATAGTTTAGGGGCCATTACCTCTTCAACTATAGTCATTTTTCTTTCGATTGCAAACGTAACCAGTTTTTCAATGGTGTAATGGTTTAACATAGAAAACTTACCGTTGGCTCTAGATTCTAATCTATCACTCCGATTTGCAAACGGATTTCACTGAAGCTGTAACTTTCATCCCAGAACATAGTTTAGGGGACATTACCTCTTCAACTATAGTCATTTTTCTTTCGATTGCAAACGTAACCAGTTTTTCAATGGTGTAATGGTTTAACATAGAAAACTTACCGTTGGCTCTAGATTCTAATCTATCACTCCGATTTGCAAACGGATTTCACTGAAGCTGTAACTTTCATCCCAGAACATAGTTTAGGGGCCATTACCTCTTCAACTATAGTCATTTTTCTTTCGATTGCAAACGTAACCAGTTATTCAATGGTGTAATGGTCTAACATAGAAAACTTACCGTTGGCTCTAGATTCTAATCTATCACTCCGATTTGCAAACGGATTTCACTGAAGCTGTATTTTTCATCCCAGAACATAGTTTAGGGGCCATTACCTCTTCAACTATAGTCATTTTTCTTTCAATTGCAAACGTAACCTGTTTTTCAATGGTGTAATGGTTTAACATAGAAATTTTTCAATAAAATTAATGGAATTGGTTTCACATAGAAAACGTACCGTTGGCTCTAGATTCTAATCTATCACTCCGATTTGCAAACGGATTTCACTGAAGCTGTAACTTTCATCCCAGAACATAGTTTAGGGGCCATTACTTCTTCAACTATGGTCATTTTTCTTTCGATTGCAAACGTAACCAGTTTTTCAATGGTGTAATGGTTTAACATAGAAAACTTACCGTTGGCTCTAGATTCTAATCTATCACTCCGATTTGCAAACGGATCTCACTGAAGCTGTAACTTTCATCCCAGAACATAGTTTAGGGGCCATTAGCTCTTCAACTATAGTCATTTTTCTTTCGATTGCAAACGTAACCAGTTTTTCAATGGTGTAATGGTTTAGCATAGAAAACTTACCGTTGGCTCTAGATTCTAATCTATCACTCCGATTTGCAAACGGATTTCACTGAAGCTGTAACTTTCATCCCAGAACATAGTTTAGGGGCCATTACTTCTTCAACTATAGTCATTTTTCTTTCGATTGCAAATGTAACCAGTTTTTCAATGGTGTAATGGTTTAACATAGCAAACTTACCGTTGGCTCTAGATTCTAATCTATCACTCCGATTTGCAAACGGATTTCACTGAAGCTGTAACTTTCATCCCAGAACATAGTTTAGGGGCCATTACTTCTTCAACTATAGTCATTTTTCTTTCGATTGCAAATGTAACCAGTTTTTCAATGGTGTAATGGTTTAACATAGAAAACTTACCGTTGGCTCTAGATTCTAATCTATCACTCCGATTTGCAAACGGATTTCACTGAAGCTGTAACTTTCATCCCAGTACATAGTTTAGGGGCCATTAGCTCTTCAACTATAGTCATTTTTCTTTCGATTGCAAACGTAACCAGTTTTTCAATGGTGTAATGGTTTCGCATAGAAAACTTACCGTTGGCTCTAGATTCTAATCTATCACTCCGATTTGCAAACGGATTTCACTGAAGCTGTAACTTTCATCCCAGAACATAGTTTAGGGGACATTACCTCTTCAACTATAGTCATTTTTCTTTCGATTGCAAACATAACCAGATTTTCAATGGTGTAATGGTTTAACATAGAAAACGTACCGTTGGCTCTAGATTCTAATCTATCACTCCGATTTGCAAACGGATTTCACTGAAGCTGTAACTTTCATCCCAGAACATAGTTTAGGGGACATTACCTCTTCAACTATAGTCATTTTTCTTTCGATTGCAAACGTAACCAGTTATTCAATGGTGTAATGGTTTAACATAGAAAACTTACCGTTGGCTCTAGATCCTAATCTATCACTCCGATTTGCAAACGGATTTCACTGAAGCTGTATTTTTCATCCCAGAACATAGTTTAGGGGCCATTACCTCTTCAACTATAGTCATTTTTCTTTTGATTGCAAACGTAACCAGTTTTTCAATGGTGTAATGGTTTAACATAGAATTTTTTCAATAAAATTAATGGAATTGGTTTAACATAGAAAACGTACCGTTGGCTCTAGATTGTAATCTATCACTCCGATTTGCAAACGGATTTCACTGAAGCTGTATTTTTCATCCCAGAACATAGTTTAGGGGCCATTACCTCTTCAACTATAGTCATTTTTCTTTCGATTGCAAACGTAACCAGTTTTTCAATGGTGTAATGGTTTAACATAGAAAACTTACCGTTGGCTCTAGATTCTAATCTATCACTCCGATTTGCAAACGGATTTCACTGAAGCTGTAACTTTCATCCCAGAACATAGTTTAGGGGCCATTACCTCTTCAACTATACTCATTTTTCTTTTGATTGCAAACGTAACCAGTTTTTCAATGGTGTAATGGTTTAACATAGAAAACTTACCGTTGGCTCTAGATTCTAATCTATCACTCCGATTTGCAAACGGATTTCACTGAAGCTGTATTTTTCATCCCAGAACATAGTTTAGGGGCCATTACCTCTTCAACTATAGTCATTTTTCTTTCGATTGAAACGTAACAAGTTTTTCAATGGTTTAATGGTTTAACATAGAAAACGTACCGTTGGCTCTAGATTCTAATCTATCACTCCGATTTGCAAACGAATTTCACTGAAGCTGTAACTTTCATCCCAGAACATAGTTTAGGGGACATTACCTCTTCAACTATAGTCATTTTTCTTTCGATTGCAAACGTAACCAGTTTTTCAATGGTGTAATGGTTTAACATAGAAAACTTACCGTTGGCTCTAGATTCTAATCTATCACTCCGATTTGCAAACGGATTTCACTGAAGCTGTATTTTTCATCCCAGAACATAGTTTAGGGGCCATTACCTCTTCAACTATAGTCATTTTTCTTTCGATTGCAAACGTAACCAGTTTTTTAATGGTGTAATGGTTTAACATAGAAAACTTACCGTTGGCTCTAGATTCTAATCTATCACTCCGATTTGCAAACGGATTTCACTGAAGCTGTATTTTTCATCCCAGAACATAGTTTAGGGGCCATTACCTCTTCAACTATAGTCATTTTTCTTTCGATTGCAAACGTAACCAGTTTTTTAATGGTGTAATGGTTTAACATAGAAAACGTACCGTTGGCTCTAGATTCTAATCTATCACTCTGATTTGCAAACGGATTTCACTGAAGCTGTAACTTTCATCCTAGAACATAGTTTAGGGGCCATTACCTCTTCAACTATAGTCATTTTTCTTTCGATTGCAAACGTAACCAGTTTTTCAATGGTGTAATGGTTTAACATAGGAAACTTACCGTTGGCTCTAGATTCTAATCTATCACTCCGATTTGCAAACGGATTTCACTGAAGCTGTAACTTTCATCCCAGAACATAGTTTAGGGGCCATTACCTCTTCAACTATAGTCATTTTTCTATCGATTGCAAACGTAACCAGTTTTTTAATGGTGTAATGGTTTAACATAGAAAACTTACCGTTGGCTCTAGATTCTAATCTATCACTCCGATTTGCAAACGGATTTCACTGAAGCTGTATTTTTCATCCCAGAACATAGTTTAGGGGCCATTACCACTTCAACTATAGTCATTTTTCTTTCGATTGCAAACGTAACCAGTTTTTTAATGGTGTAATGGTTTAACATAGAAAACTTACCGTTGGCTCTAGATTCTAATCTATCACTCCGATTTGCAAACGGATTTCACTGAAGCTGTATTTTTCATCCCAGAACATAGTTTAGGGGCCATTACCTCTTCAACTATAGTCATTTTTCTTTCGATTGCAAACGTAACCAGTTTTTTAATGGTGTAATGGTTTAACATAGAAAACGTACCGTTGGCTCTAGATTCTAATCTATCACTCCGATTTGCAAACGGATTTCACTGAAGCTGTAACTTTCATCCTAGAACATAGTTTAGGGGCCATTACCTCTTCAACTATAGTCATTTTTCTTTCGATTGCAAACGTAACCAGTTTTTCAATGGTGTAATGGTTTAACATAGAAAACTTACCGTTGGCTCTAGATTCTAATCTATCACTCGGATTTGCAAACGGATTTCACTGAAGCTGTAACTTTCATCCCAGAACATAGTTTAGGGGACATTACCTCTTCAACTATAGTCATTTTTCTTTCGATTGCAAACGTAACCAGTTTTTCAATGGTGTAATGGTTTAACATAGAAAACTTACCGTTGGCTCTAGATTCTAATCTATCACTCGGATTTGCAAACGGATTTCACTGAAGCTGTAACTTTCATCCCAGAACATAGTTTAGGGGCCATTACCTCTTCAACTATAGTCATTTTTCTTTCGATTGCAAACGTAACCAGTTATTCAATGGTGTAATGGTTTAACATAGAAAACTTACCGTTGGCTCTAGATTCTAATCTATCACTCCGATTTGCAAACGGATTTCACTGAAGCTGTATTTTTCATCCCAGAACATAGTTTAGGGGCCATTACCTCTTCAACTATAGTAATTTTTCTTTCAATTGCAAACGTAACCTGTTTTTTAATGGTGTAATGGTTTAACATAGACATTTTTCAATAAAATTAATGGAATTGGTTTAACATAAAAAAAGTACCGTTGGCTCTAGATTCTAATCTATCACTCCGATTTGCAAACGGATTTCACTGAAGCTGTAACTTTCATCCCAGAACATAGTTTAGGGGACATTACCTCTTCAACTATAGTCATTTTTCTTTCGATTGCAAACGTAACCAGTTTTTCAATGGTGTAATGGTTTAGCATAGAAAACTTACCGTTGGCTCTAGATTCTAATCTATCACTCCGATTTGCAAACGGATTTCACTGAAGCTGTAACTTTCATCCCAGAACATAGTTTAGGGGACATTACCTCTTCAACTATAGTCATTTTTCTTTCGATTGCAAACATAACCAGATTTTCAATGGTGTAATGGTTTAACATAGAAAACGTACCGTTGGCTCTAGATTCTAATCTATCACTCCGATTTGCAAACGAATTTCACTGAAGCTGTAACTTTCATCCCAGAACATAGTTTAGGGGACATTACCTCTTCAACTATAGTCATTTTTCTTTCGATTGCAAACGTAACCAGTTATTCAATGGTGTAATGGTTTAACATAGAAAACGTACCGTTGGCTCTAGATCCTAATCTATCACTCCGATTTGCAAACGGATTTCACTGAAGCTGTATTTTTCATCCCAGAACATAGTTTAGGGGCCATTACCTCTTCAACTATAGTCTTTTTTCTTTCTATTGCAAACGTAACCAGTTTTTCAATGGTGTAATGGTTTAACATAGAAAACTTACCGTTGGCTCTAGATTCTAATCTATCACTCCGATTTGCAAACGGATTTCACTGAAGCTGTAACTTTCATCCCAGAACATAGTTTAGGGGCCATTACCTCTTCAACTATACTCATTTTTCTTTCGATTGCAAACGTAACCAGTTTTTCAATGGTGTAATGGTTTAACATAGAAAACTTACCGTTGGCTCTAGATTCTAATCTATCACTCCGATTTGCAAACGGATTTCACTGAAGCTGTATTTTTCATCCCAGAACATAGTTTAGGGGCCATTACCTCTTCAACTATAGTCATTTTTCTTTCGATTGCAAACGTAACCAGTTTTTTAATGGTGTAATGGTTTAACATAGAAAACTTACCGTTGGCTCTAGATTCTAATCTATCACTCCGATTTGCAAACGGATTTCACTGAAGCTGTATTTCTCATCCCAGAACATAGTTTAGGGGTCATTACCTCTTCAACTATAGTCATTTTTCTTTCGATTGCAAACGTAACCAGTTTTTTAATGGTGTAATGGTTTAACATAGAAAACGTACCGTTGGCTCTAGATTCTAATCTATCACTCCGATTTGCAAACGGATTTCACTGAAGCTGTAACTTTCATCCTAGAACATAGTTTAGGGGCCATTACCTCTTCAACTATAGTCATTTTTCTTTCGATTGCAAACGTAACCAGTTTTTCAATGGTGTAATGGTTTAACATAGAAAACTTACCGTTGGCTCTAGATTCTAATCTATCACTCCGATTTGCAAACGGATTTCACTGAAGCTGTAACTTTCATCCCAGAACATAGTTTAGGGGACATTACCTCTTCAACTATAGTCATTTTTCTTTCGATTGCAAACGTAACCAGTTTTTCAATGGTGTAATGGTTTAACATAGAAAACTTACCGTTGGCTCTAGATTCTAATCTATCACTCGGATTTGCAAACGGATTTCACTGAAGCTGTAACTTTCATCCCAGAACATAGTTTAGGGGCCATTACCTCTTCAACTATAGTCATTTTTCTTTCGATTGCAAACGTAACCAGTTATTCAATGGTGTAATGGTTTAACATAGAAAACTTACCGTTGGCTCTAGATTCTAATCTATCACTCCGATTTGCAAACGGATTTCACTGAAGCTGTATTTTTCATCCCAGAACATAGTTTAGGGGCCATTACCTCTTCAACTATAGTCATTTTTCTTTCGATTGCAAACGTAACCAGTTTTTTAATGGTGTAATGGTTTAACATAGAAAACTTACCGTTGGCTCTAGATTCTAATCTATCACTCCGATTTGCAAACGGATTTCACTGAAGCTGTATTTTTTATCCCAGAACATAGTTTAGGGGCCATTACCTCTTCAACTATAGTCATTTTTCTTTCGATTGCAAACGTAACCAGTTTTTCAATGGTGTAATGGTTTAACATAGAAAACGTACCGTTGGCTCTAGATTCTAATCTATCACTCTGATTTGCAAACGGATTTCACTGAAGCTGTAACTTTCATCCTAGAACATAGTTTAGGGGCCATTACCTCTTCAACTATAGTCATTTTTCTTTCGATTGCAAACGTAACCAGTTTTTCAATGGTGTAATGGTTTAACATAGAAAACTTACCGTTGGCTCTAGATTCTAATCTATCACTCCGATTTGCAAACGGATTTCACTGAAGCTGTAACTTTCATCCCAGAACATAGTTTAGGGGCCATTACCTCTTCAACTATAGTCATTTTTCTATCGATTGCAAACGTAACCAGTTTTTTAATGGTGTAATGGTTTAACATAGAAAACTTACCGTTGGCTCTAGATTCTAATCTATCACTCCGATTTGCAAACGGATTTCACTGAAGCTGTATTTTTCATCCCAGAACATAGTTTAGGGGCCATTACCTCTTCAACTATAGTCATTTTTCTTTCGATTGCAAACGTAACCAGTTTTTTAATGGTGTAATGGTTTAACATAGAAAACTTACCGTTGGCTCTAGATTCTAATCTATCACTCCGATTTGCAAACGGATTTCACTGAAGCTGTATTTTTCATCCCAGAACATAGTTTAGGGGCCATTACCTCTTCAACTATAGTCATTTTTCTTTCGATTGCAAACGTAACCAGTTTTTTAATGGTGTAATGGTTTAACATAGAAAACGTACCGTTGGCTCTAGATTCTAATCTATCACTCCGATTTGCAAACGGATTTCACTGAAGCTGTAACTTTCATCCTAGAACATAGTTTAGGGGCCATTACCTCTTCAACTATAGTCATTTTTCTTTCGATTGCAAACGTAACCAGTTTTTCAATGGTGTAATGGTTTAACATAGAAAACTTACCGTTGGCTCTAGATTCTAATCTATCACTCGGATTTGCAAACGGATTTCACTGAAGCTGTAACTTTCATCCCAGAACATAGTTTAGGGGACATTACCTCTTCAACTATAGTCATTTTTCTTTCGATTGCAAACGTAACCAGTTTTTCAATGGTGTAATGGTTTAACATAGAAAACTTACCGTTGGCTCTAGATTCTAATCTATCACTCGGATTTGCAAACGGATTTCACTGAAGCTGTAACTTTCATCCCAGAACATAGTTTAGGGGCCATTACCTCTTCAACTATAGTCATTTTTCTTTCGATTGCAAACGTAACCAGTTATTCAATGGTGTAATGGTTTAACATAGAAAACTTACCGTTGGCTCTAGATTCTAATCTATCACTCCGATTTGCAAACGGATTTCACTGAAGCTGTATTTTTCATCCCAGAACATAGTTTAGGGGCCATTACCTCTTCAACTATAGTCATTTTTCTTTCAATTGCAAACGTAACCTGTTTTTTAATGGTGTAATGGTTTAACATAGACATTTTTCAATAAAATTAATGGAATTGGTTTAACATAAAAAAAGTACCGTTGGCTCTAGATTCTAATCTATCACTCCGATTTGCAAACGGATTTCACTAAAGCTGTAACTTTCATCCCAGAACATAGTTTAGGGGACATTACCTCTTCAACTATAGTCATTTTTCTTTCGATTGCAAACGTAACCAGTTTTTCAATGGTGTAATGGTTTAGCATAGAAAACTTACCGTTGGCTCTAGATTCTAATCTATCACTCCGATTTGCAAACGGATTTCACTGAAGCTGTAACTTTCATCCCAGAACATAGTTTAGGGGACATTACCTCTTCAACTATAGTCATTTTTCTTTCGATTGCAATCATAACCAGATTTTCAATGGTGTAATGGTTTAACATAGAAAACGTACCGTTGGCTCTAGATTCTAATCTATCACTCCGATTTGCAAACGAATTTCACTGAAGCTGTAACTTTCATCCCAGAACGTAGTTTAGGGGACATTACCTCTTCAACTATAGTCATTTTTCTTTCGATTGCAAACGTAACCAGTTATTCAATGGTGTAATGGTTTAACATAGAAAACTTACCGTTGGCTCTAGATCCTAATCTATCACTCCGATTTGCAAACGGATTTCACTGAAGCTGTATTTTTCATCCCAGAACATAGTTTAGGGGCCATTACCTCTTCAACTATAGTCATTTAACTTTTGATTGCAAACGTAACCAGTTTTTCAATGGTGTAATGGTTTAACATAGAATTCTTTCAATAAAATTAATGGAATTGGTTTAACATAGAAAACGTACCGTTGGCTCTAGATTCTAATCTATCACTCCGATTTGCAAACGGATTTCACTGAAGCTGTATTTTTCATCCCAGAACATAGTTTAGGGGCCATTACCTCTTCAACTATAGTCTTTTTTCTTTCTATTGCAAACGTAACCAGTTTTTCAATGGTGTAATGGTTTAACATAGAAAACTTACCGTTGGCTCTAGATTCTAATCTATCACTCCGATTTGCAAACGGATTTCACTGAAGCTGTAACTTTCATCCCAGAACATAGTTTAGGGGCCATTACCTCTTCAACTATACTCATTTTTCTTTCGATTGCAAACGTAACCAGTTTTTCAATGGTGTAATGGTTTAACATAGAAAACTTACCGTTGGCTCTAGATTCTAATCTATCACTCCGATTTGCAAACGGATTTCACTGAAGCTGTATTTTTCATCCCAGAACATAGTTTAGGGGCCATTACCTCTTCAACTATAGTCATTTTTCTTTCGATTGCAAACGTAACCAGTTTTTTAATGGTGTAATGGTTTAACATAGAAAACTTACCGTTGGCTCTAGATTCTAATCTATCACTCCGATTTGCAAACGGATTTCACTGAAGCTGTATTTCTCATCCCAGAACATAGTTTAGGGGCCATTACCTCTTCAACTATAGTCATTTTTCTTTCGATTGCAAACGTAACCAGTTTTTTAATGGTGTAATGGTTTAACATAGAAAACGTACCGTTGGCTCTAGATTCTAATCTATCACTCCGATTTGCAAACGGATTTCACTGAAGCTGTAACTTTCATCCTAGAACATAGTTTAGGGGCCATTACCTCTTCAACTATAGTCATTTTTCTTTCGATTGCAAACGTAACCAGTTTTTCAATGGTGTAATGGTTTAACATAGAAAACTTACCGTTGGCTCTAGATTCTAATCTATCACTCCGATTTGCAAACGGATTTCACTGAAGCTGTAACTTTCATCCCAGAACATAGTTTAGGGGACATTACCTCTTCAACTATAGTCATTTTTCTTTCGATTGCAAACGTAACCAGTTTTTCAATGGTGTAATGGTTTAACATAGAAAACTTACCGTTGGCTCTAGATTCTAATCTATCACTCGGATTTGCAAACGGATTTCACTGAAGCTGTAACTTTCATCCCAGAACATAGTTTAGGGGCCATTACCTCTTCAACTATAGTCATTTTTCTTTCGATTGCAAACGTAACCAGTTATTCAATGGTGTAATGGTTTAACATAGAAAACTTACCGTTGGCTCTAGATTCTAATCTATCACTCCGATTTGCAACTGGATTTCACTGAAGCTGTATTTTTCATCCCAGAACATAGTTTAGGGGCCATTACCTCTTCAACTATACTCATTTTTCTTTCGATTGCAAACGTAACCTGTTTTTCAATGGTGTAATGGTTTAACATAGAAATTTTTCAATAAAATTAATGGAATTGGTTTAACATAGAAAACGTACCGTTGGCTCTAGATTCTAATCTATCACTCCGATTTGCAAACGGATTTCACTGAAGCTGTAACTTTCATCCCAGAACATAGTTTAGGGGCCATTACCTCTTCAACTATAGTCATTTTTCTTTCGATTGCAAACGTAACCAGTTTTTCAATGGTGTAATGGTTTAACATAGAAAACTTACCGTTGGCTCTAGATCCTAATCTATCACTCCGATTTGCAAACGGATTTCACTGAAGCTGTATTTTTCATCCCAGAACATAGTTTAGGGGCCATTACCTCTTCAACTATAGTCATTTTTCTTTTGATTGCAAACGTAACCAGTTTTTCAATGGTGTAATGGTTTAACATAGAATTCTTTCAATAAAATTAATGGAATTGGTTTAACATAGAAAACGTACCGTTGGCTCTAGATTCTAATCTATCACTCCGATTTGCAAACGGATTTCACTGAAGCTGTATTTTTCATCCCAGAACATAGTTTAGGGGCCATTACCTCTTCAACTATAGTCATTTTTCTTTCGATTGCAAACGTAACCAGTTTTTCAATGGTGTAATGGTTTAACATAGAAAACTTACCGTTGGCTCTAGATTCTAATCTATCACTCCGATTTGCAAACGGATTTCACTGAAGCTATAACTTTCATCCCAGAACATAGTTTAGGGGCCATTACCTCTTCAACTATACTCATTTTTCTTTCGATTGCAAACGTAACCAGTTTTTCAGTGGTGTAATGGTTTAACATAGAAAACTTACCGTTGGCTCTAGATTCTAATCTATCACTCCGATTTGCAAACGGATTTCACTGAAGCTGTATTTTTCATCCCAGAACATAGTTTAGGGGCCATTACCTCTTCAACTATAGTCATTTTTCTTTCGATTGCAAACGTAACAAGTTTTTCAATGGTGTAATGGTTTAACATAGAAAACGTACCGTTGGCTCTAGATTCTAATCTATCACTCCGATTTGCAAACGAATTTCACTGAAGCTGTAACTTTCATCCCAGAACATAGTTTAGGGGACATTACTTTTTCAACTATAGTCATTTTTCTTTCGATTGCAAACGTAACCAGTTTTTTAATGGTGTAATGGTTTAACATAGAAAACGTACCGTTGGCTCTAGATTCTAATCTATCACTCCGATTTGCAAACGGATTTCACTGAAGCTGTAACTTTCATCCTAGAACATAGTTTAGGGGCCATTACCTCTTCAACTATAGTCATTTTTCTTTCGATTGCAAACGTAACCAGTTTTTCAATGGTGTAATGGTTTAACATAGAAAACTTACCGTTGGCTCTAGATTCTAATCTATCACTCCGATTTGCAAACGGATTTCACTGAAGCTGTAACTTTCATCCCAGAACATAGTTTAGGGGACATTACCTCTTCAACTATAGTCATTTTTCTTTCGATTGCAAACGTAACCAGTTTTTCAATGGTGTAATGGTTTAACATAGAAAACGTACCGTTGGCTCTAGATTCTAATCTATCACTCCGATTTGCAAACGGATTTCACTGAAGCTGTAACTTTCATCCCAGAACATAGTTTAGGGGCCATTACCTCTTCAACTATAGTCATTTTTCTTTCGATTGCAAACGTAACCAGTTATTCAATGGTGTAATGGTTTAACATAGAAAACTTACCGTTGGCTCTAGATTCTAATCTATCACTCCGATTTGCAAACGGATTTCACTGAAGCTGTATTTTTCATCCCAGAACATAGTTTAGGGGCCATTACCTCTTCAACTATAGTCATTTTTCTTTCAATTGCAAACGTAACCTGTTTTTCAATGGTGTAATGGTTTAACATAGAAATTTTTCAATAAAATTAATGGAATTGGTTTAACATAGAAAACGTACTGTTGGCTCTAGATTCTAATCTATCACTCCGATTTGCAAACGGATTTCACTGAAGCTGTAACTTTCATCCCAGAACATAGTTTAGGGGCCATTACCTCTTCAACTATAGTCATTTTTCTTTCGATTGCAAACGTAACCAGTTTTTCAATGGTGTAATGGTTTAACATAGAAAACTTACCGTTGGCTCTAGATTCTAATCTATCACTCCAATTTGCAAACGGATTTCACTGAAGCTGTAACTTTCATCCTAGAACATAGTTTAGGGGCCATTACCTCTTCAACTATAGTCATTTTTCTTTTGATTGCAAACGTAACCAGTTTTTCAATGGTGTAATGGTTTAATATAGAAAACTTACCGTTGGCTCTAGATTCTAATCTATCACTCCGATTTGTAAACAGATTTCACTGAAGCTGTAACTTTCATCCCAGAACATAGTTTAGGGGACATTACCTCTTCAACTATAGTCATTTTTCTTTCGATTGCAAACGTAACCAGATTTTCAATGGTGTAATGGTTTAACATAGAAAACTTACCGTTGGCTCTAGATTCTAATCTATCACTCCGATTTGCAAACGGATTTCACTGAAGCTGTAACTTTCATCCTAGAACATAGTTTAGGGGCCATTACCTCTTCAACTATAGTCATTTTTCTTTCGATTGCAAACGTAACCAGTTTTTCAATGGTGTAATGGTTTAACATAGAAAACGTACCGTTGGCTCTAGATTCTAATCTATCACTGCGATTTGCAAACGGATTTCACTGAAGCTGTAACTTTCATCCTAGAACATAGTTTAGGGGCCATTACCTCTTCAACTATAGTCATTTTTCTTTCGATTGCAAACGTAACCAGTTTTTCAATGGTGTAATGGTTTAACATAGAAAACTTACCGTTGGCTCTAGATTCTAATCTATCACTCCGATTTGCAAACGGATTTCACTGAAGCTGTAACTTTCATCCCAGAACATAGTTTAGGGGACATTACCTCTTCAACTATAGTCATTTTTCTTTCGATTGCAAACGTAACCAGTTTTTCAATGGTGTAATGGTTTAACATAGAAAACTTACCGTTGGCTCTAGATTCTAATCTATCACTCCGATTTGCAAACGGATTTCACTGAAGCTGTAACTTTCATCCCAGAACATAGTTTAGGGGCCATTACCTCTTCAACTATAGTCATTTTTCTTTCGATTGCAAACGTAACCAGTTATTCAATGGTGTAATGGTTTAACATAGAAAACTTACCGTTGGCTCTAGATTCTAATCTATCACTCCGATTTGCAAACGGATTTCACTGAAGGTGTATTTTTCATCCCAGAACATAGTTTAGGGGCCATTACCTCTTCAACTATAGTCATTTTTCTTTCAATTGCAAACGTAACCAGTTTTTCAATGGTGTAATGGTTTAACATAGAAAACTTACCGTTGGCTCTAGATTCTAATCTATCACTCCGATTTGCAAACGGATTTCACTGAAGCTGTAACTTTCATCCCAGAACATAGTTTAGGGGCCATTACCTCTTCAACTATAGTCATTTTTCTTTCGATTGCAAACGTAACCAGTTTTTCAATGGTGTAATGGTTTAACATAGAAAACTTACAGTTGGCTCTAGATTCTAATCTATCACTCCGATTTGCAAACGGATTTCACTGAAGCTGTAACTTTCATCCCAGAACATAGTTTAGGGGACATTACCTCTTCAACTATAGTCATTTTTCTTTCGATTGCAAACATAACCAGATTTTCAATGGTGTAATGGTTTAACATAGAAAACGTACCGTTGGCTCTAGATTCTAATCTATCACTCCGATTTGCAAACGGATTTCACTGAAGCTGTAACTTTCATCCCAGAACATAGTTTAGGGGACATTACCTCTTCAACTATAGTCATTTTTCTTTCGATTGCAAACATAACCAGATTTTCAATGGTGTAATGGTTTAACATAGAAAACTTACCGTTGGCTCTAGATTCTAATCTATCACTCCGATTTGCAAACGGATTTCACTGAAGCTGTAACTTTCATCCCAGAACATAGTTTAGGGGACATTACCTCTTCAACTATAGTCATTTTTCTTTCGATTGCAAACGTAACCAGTTTTTCAATGGTGTAATGGTTTAACATAGAAAACTTACCGTTGGCTCTAGATTCTAATCTATCACTCCGATTTGCAAACGGATTTCACTGAAGCTGTAACTTTCATCCCAGAACATAGTTTAGGGGCCATTACCTCTTCAACTATAGTCATTTTTCTTTCGATTGCAAACGTAACCAGTTATTCAATGGTGTAATGGTTTAACATAGAAAACTTACCGTTGGCTCTAGATTCTAATCTATCACTCCGATTTGCAAACGGATTTCACTGAAGCTGTATTTTTCATCCCAGAACATAGTTTAGGGGCCATTACCTCTTCAACTATAGTCATTTTTCTTTCAATTGCAAACGTAACCAGTTTTTCAATGGTGTAATGGTTTAACATAGAAAACTTACCGTTGGCTCTAGATTCTAATCTATCACTCCGATTTGCAAACGGATTTCACTGAAGCTGTAACTTTCATCCCAGAACATAGTTTAGGGGCCATTACCTCTTCAACTATAGTCATTTTTCTTTCGATTGCAAACGTAACCAGTTTTTCAATGGTGTAATGGTTTAACATAGAAAACTTACAGTTGGCTCTAGATTCTAATCTATCACTCCGATTTGCAAACGGATTTCACTGAAGCTGTAACTTTCATCCCAGAACATAGTTTAGGGGACATTACCTCTTCAACTATAGTCATTTTTCTTTCGATTGCAAACATAACCAGATTTTCAATGGTGTAATGGTTTAACATAGAAAACGTACCGTTGGCTCTAGATTCTAATCTATCACTCCGATTTGCAAACGGATTTCACTGAAGCTGTAACTTTCATCCCAGAACATAGTTTAGGGGACATTACCTCTTCAACTATAGTCATTTTTCTTTCGATTGCAAACATAACCAGATTTTCAATGGTGTAATGGTTTAACATAGAAAACTTACCGTTGGCTCTAGATTCTAATCTATCACTCCGATTTGCAAACGGATTTCACTGAAGCTGTAACTTTCATCCCAGAACATAGTTTAGGGGACATTACCTCTTCAACTATAGTCATTTTTCTTTCGATTGCAAACGTAACCAGATTTTCAATGGTGTAATGGTTTAACATAGAAAACTTACCGTTGGCTCTAGATTCTAATCTATCACTCCGATTTGCAAACGGATTTCACTGAAGCTGTAACTTTCATCCTAGAACATAGTTTAGGGGCCATTACCTCTTCAACTATAGTCATTTTTCTTTCGTTTCAAGGGTTTTTATTAAGTAAAATGCACAATACACAAAGAAAACAGACAGTATCACCCCACACATGGGGTATTGCGTATTACACATTGATAAATAACTGTATAAATGGGGCAGTCAGTGTAAATAAACCGCTTAAAGATTGTGTTATGCTTTTGCAGGAGACTGCCTGGTTTTCCTGTTCTCTTATTGGGGGTAGGGGTAAAAAGGGAAGGGTCGGGGTAAGAGGAAAAAGGGGAAGGGCCAGGGGGGAATGACAGGGGAAGGACAACCCATGAGTGGGAATTACCACAACATGCCAATGGGTCGAGCCTAAGGGGAAGAAAGGGAACAAAGAGAGAGAGGGAAGGCCTAGGGGAGAAACGGTGAGAAATAGTCGAAAGTTAACATGGTACTACCATCCTACTGAGGGAGATTTCAACGAGGACCCACAACTACCTGAACTACCAAATTAACTTATGAAACAGATCATTTTGTCAGGGGGAACTAAAATGTATGCAAAGTGTACCTCAACCCCATGTTATCCTGATATTCTATCCACGGGTCCCAGATCTTGAAGAAAGATTCCAACCGATCAAAAATTCTTGCTCTAATGTGTTCTGACAGCATTGTTTTATTCAGGTCATTGAACATATCCTCTACAGATAGCAAAGGTTGTTTCCAGCGGGAAGCCAGATGCCTCTTGGCTTGAGCCATGATAAATTGGATGAGTTTGTGGGCGGGATACTGTATTGAGTTTGGTCTATTGCCTAAGAGGATTACAGACGGATCTAATGGTAGCTGTTTGCCTAACATCAGACATACCTTATTCCATACTAAATTCCAATAATTGCGAGCCGATGGGCACCCCCACCACACATGCCACAGGTCTCCCTTTTGATGACATTTTCTAAAGCATAAATTGGAAGTATCTCGATAAAATAGGTGCAATCTGGCGGGGGTTAGGTATGTTCTGTGGAATAGTTTTAGAGACGTCTCTATGGACGAATAAAACAAGGAGCCTCTAGAAAGGGTTGCGCATGAGTGTGCCCATCTAGCCTCAGACATAGACATATTGCACTCCTGTTCCCATTGTTCTTGCACCTTAAGCTTAAGTGGAATATTCTTCTGGCTTATAATAATGTAAAAATCTGAAATCAGACCTTTATCCATAGCTTGGTTTTTACATTTGATTTCAAACGGGGTGTAAATTAGAATCTCACCTTCTTTATCTAAGGCTCGCAAGTACCGGAAAATTAGGAACAAATTTCCCTGCTCAGAGGCAGGGACATTATTGTCTTTAGCAAATTGCATGGGGGAGGCCAGCTTAAAGTGAGACATAAATTTGCCCAGTGTTGTGTATCCCTTAGATGTCCACCACTTAAATTTGTGCACCTGTAGTCCCTGGGGAAAATCTGGGTTTCTGAAGATATTTGTCATACCTGAAACCGGGGACTGTAAGGCATATGAATATCTCAGTCTGGACCAAACGCCCAGCGAATGGGCCGCCACAGGCGCCTTTTTCCTGATGATATTAGGATGGATGTTCCTGGACCACATCAGACCCGGGAGTGATGACGGGCCAAGGAGCTCCGACTCAATCTCCACCCAGATAGGGGTATTAGAGGTTGTGTTTGCTGCCGCCAGTTGAGTCAGTTGTGCCGCATAATAGTAATTGATTAGAATCGGGGCATTTAGGCTCCCCATATCTCGGGGTCTTGCCAGTGTTGCATACTTAATTCTCGCCTTTCGTTTCCGCCAGATGAACTGTTGGATTTGCTTCTGAAGGCGTCCTAAAGTACCTTTCTTAACAGGGATGGGAAGTACTCTAAAAAGGTATAGAATGCGTGGAAGCAAGGTCATCCTCACTGAGGTGACCCTTCCTAAGATAGAGATTGGGTAGTTATTCCACGTCTCGAGGTCATTTGTGAGTTTTCTAATCATTGGGGGATAATTTTGTTTATATAGTTTATTAGGGTCAATTGTTAAATTTATGCCTAAATATTTAAGATATTTGGGCTGATATTGTAAGCCTAACGAGCGGGCCAGGTCTAGACCTGCTTTAGTGCTAGTGTTGGAAACCATTAATTCTGACTTTTCTAAATTTAGCTTGAACCCTGAGAAGGTGGAGAATTCATTTATTACTGTTAAAAGGGCTGGGATAGAGTTCTGGGGTGATGACAGCGTGAGCAGGATGTCATCTGCAAAAAGTGAAAGTTTGTATTCCCGTTGGCCAATAGTAACTCCCTTGATGTGAGGGGACCTCCGTATCATCTCAGCAAGGGGTTCCATCATTAGGGCGAAAATGGCAGGAGAGAGAGGGCATCCCTGTCTGGTTCCCCTTTGGAAACGACACCCTGTTGACAGCCGGCATTTTTAGGGACGCGGTAGGAAATGAATAGAGGGCTCTGATTGCAAGAAGAAAATTACCCGCGAAACCGTATCTCTGCAAAACTGATAGCATATAAGGCCATTTTATGAGATCGAAGGCCTTCTCCATGTCGAGCGCTAAAATGGCCAGACGTGAAGAAGACCTATTCGAAAAATGTTGAATATTTACAATTTTGCGGATATTATCCGAGGCTTGTCTGGATGGAATAAAACCTACCTGGTCCTTATGGACCAGGGCTGGAAGGATTTTGTTGAGCCTGGCTGCTAAGATCGCCGTGAACAGCTTGTAGTCCACCCCAAGAAGGGATATCGGACGATAATTTTTAGTTATCAGAGGATCACGCTGAGGTTTTGGAATCATAACAATTGTGGACGCTAGAAATTCTGGGGGTGGAGAATGGCCTTTCATTATAGAATTAAAAAATTTCAGGATATGGGGTGTAAGGGTGTGCTCAAATTTTTTGTAGTATAGGGCCGTTAATCCATCAGGGCCTGGGGATTTTGCATTTTTGGTTTTTTTGATGGCCTCTCGGAGCTCCTCCTGTGAAATGTTCTGGTTCAAGAGGGAGGCTGTTACAGGGGACAAGGATTTGTGGATGGCCTGATTTAGAAATAAATCTTTATTTACCGAATCCTTTGTTGGGTCCTCATCTTTATATAGTTGTTGGTAATATGCTAAAAAGGTTTCGTATATTCTATCAGGATTAGAAGTAATTTTGCCCTTTTCATCCCTAATTCTTATTATTCTGTTTACAGTTTGCTGGGCTCTTAGCTTGTGAGCTAGCCATCTATTAGGCTTATTGATTTGGTCATAGGCTTTAGCGTTCGTCCAACTAAGTGCTTTTTGGCATTCCGCGTTCAGTATTGCTTCTAGTTGTGTGTTCAAGTCCGAGATCTGTTTGTAAAGGTACCTAGAGGGGTTAATCTGGTTGGCCTGGTGCAACATGGCTATTTTGTGTTCTAGATTTGCAACCGCGATTCCCCTTTCTCTTTTGAATTTAGATGCTTTCTGGATAAGATGGCCTCTGATTACTGCCTTATGGGCTAGCCAAAGGACAGCAGGGGAAGTTTCTGGAGTTGCGTTTTCCGCAAAGTAATTACCTAGAGAGTCTTCAATCTCTCCACAAATCTCAGGGTTATACAGAAGAGTCTCATTTAGCCTCCAAGGAGCTCGGTGGGTCCTTGGGATCAAAGAAGTCATTGAGGTGAGAACCGGGTCATGATCGGACCAAGTGCACAACAGATGTCTTGAGAAAGCCAGGGCAGGGACACAATGGGATTAGACCAACATCAGGTCTATTCTAGAATAAGTATTGTGAGGCGCAGAATAGTAAGAAAAGCCCTTCTTCCTCCCATTGTGTCCCCGCCACGTGTCTACCAAGGAATGTGTTTTAAGCAAGCCATCAAAATATTCTCTTGTTTTTTTAGCCTCAGATGGGCGTGCCGGGAGTGATTTATCTAAAGCGTCGTTGGGGGCCAGGTTAAAATCTCCTAACCAAATTATTGAGTCGTATTTTAGGGTCAGAAGGATTTCTGAAACTTTGTTTAGAGTAGCAGTGACCACGTTAGGAGGGGCATATACATTTACTATACACAATACCCCGTTTTGGAAATTGCCAGTAATGATGTTATATGTACCTTGATCATCCTGAAGGTGATTCAAGAGTTCAAATGGGAATGAGTTAGATAGAAAAGTGGCGACGCCTCTTTTCTTTTGATGGTAATTTGACATGAAGACCCTTGTATAGTTCTTATGGAAAAAATTAGGACTTGAGTTACTAGAAAAGTGAGTCTCCTGTAGGCCCAGGATGTCCGGCCCAGACCGGGAGTAAAGAGTAAAAGCCTTACGTCGCTTTTGCGGTGAGTTGAACCCCCTGACATTGTGAGAAATTACGTTAAATGGTCTGGTAGCCATTGTTTGGTTTGAGATTGGCGAAAGAAAATAACATTAAGAAACAGGTGTGTGGGCCTCGTGGTAGTTTCGAGTTGGGTAGCAGTGTATGGTGGTAGGTAGATCTGGTGGGGACCCATCTCACCTAGTGGGTCCATGAAAATCAAACAGTACATAGATAACCTTTGAGTAGAGTAATCTGCACAATGGTGCAGCATCAATGTGAGGAGTAGAGCCCACCACACAGTAGGCGCTCCTCCTGACATTTGAAGAAGGGGGGACAACACAAGCGTTCTCAAGCCAGAGCGGCAACCCTATAACACTAAAGATTGCTTTTGAGAGACCGTTCAGGGCAGTCTAAAATGTTGTTAGATGAGAGGTCTCAGAGGAAGTTGCTCTCATCCAGAAACTGACTAGAGGCTGCAATATGCTATGGAATTTCTAGTAATTAGATGCCTCGTTTGTAAACGCTGACAGCCGAAATCGGCCTATGGTCAGTGTTAATTCTATATCAACTATAAATGAGTCAGCCCAAGAGCAATTTTGTGTGGAAAAAATAAGCTATAACAGCAAAATAGTGGATCTAGAAAGAGAAAAAAAAAAGAACAGATAGTAAATAGGAGACAATATGTTTCTAAACGTGACATGCGTAAATGATATAATATATAACATATAATAGGTAAATGCAGACCTGGGTGTGCCCAACATCATAAAGGGGCCTCATTCCCAAAAGGTCGTGAAGTACCAGGTCAAACTTGTTTATTCAAGTCAGATGGCTTGAGTTTGTGGGACCAGCATCATAAAGTGGCCCACCAGTTATTCCAATGAGAAGGTGTCACAAGGAAAATCACGAAACCATATATTTGTTCCTTTCCCATCTAATGATGGATCTACTCATGGCGGTTGCATCTCAGTTGCCAAAGATCTCGGGCGGAACCTTGATCCGCCTGCAGTGTTCCATGACTTATTTGGTCTCCGAGACTGCGATCTCTGTTCTTTTGGGTCCTGTGATATAGGAGGGGGTACAGTATATGGGATATTTAGTTCGTTCAGGGCAGCTGCTGCATCTTTCGGGGTTTTACAGTTGTATAGCTTGCCCCCAATTCTGAATGACAGAAGAAAAGGAAATCCCCATCTGTACCTTATAGATTTCTTTTGCAAAGCCATCGTGTATGGGCGCATGTCTCTACGCTTCGCAATGGTCGCAGGTGCCAGGTCCGCATACAGTTGCACCGAGGGGGGTACCCCTGGAAGATGGTCCCTGTCTCGGGCGGCTATCAGGATCTTGTCCCTATAGTCCTCTGCTGAAAGTTTGGCGATAATGTCCCTTGGTAAGTCAGGGTTGCGAGGTTTAGCAATCGCACGGTGCATGCGAACGATCCACATTGTAGGAGCCTCTTCTGGCGGCAAAATCACCTCAAAGAGAGTTGATACAGTTTTCTCCGTATCCGCACAGGTCTCAGGGAGGCCGCGTATGCGGATATTCGCACGCCTGCTCCTGTTCTCTAAGTCCTCAAGCTTTTCCTCATACGCATCCAGCCGATCGTCATGAGTGTCCAAGAGGGCTCTATCTTGATTAAGGGCCCCCACTATCTCATCTGCCTGGGACTCCAAGGTGTTAACCCTCTGGCCTATGTCAGCTATTTGCGAGGAAAGTTCCGTAACTGCCTCACGGAGTTCCGTACGGAGTTCCGTATGGAAAACCTGCTTCATAAGCGCAATCAGCTCCTCGCCCGACATACCTGTTATAGTTAGTCCAGGTGGTGGCATCACTTAAGCGGGAGGTTGATTAGGTGGATCCGCGCTGTGGATGGGGTGACTGGCCTCCTGTTGTGGCTGTTGTTCCGGCGAGGAGAATACAGGCTGCGGGGACTCAGATCTCGCTCTGGCCTGGTCGGCCATCTTTGAAAAATTCCTCCTGAACTTTAGTGGGGAATGCAACGGTCTCACGGACAGGCGACTTCTTAATGGGTACTCCTGGGGGGATCTTTGCATTGCTGACACGATCCTCTCTCCAACGATGTATCTTCTGGCCCAAACAGTCTTCTAAAAGGGCTGATTTCTGGCTGAGAATGCGGAGCTCAGAGCGGACACGTCTTCACCCTGCAGCGCCTCACTAGCGCCCCTGTCATTTTTCTTTCGATTGCAAACGTAACCAGTTTTTCAATGGTGTAATGGTTTAACATAGAAAACTTACCGTTGGCTCTAGATTCTAATCTATCACTCCGATTTGCAAACGGATTTCACTGAAGCTGTATTTTTCATCCCAGAACATAGTTTAGGGGCCATTACCTCTTCAACTATACTCATTTTTCTTTCGATTGCCAACATAACCAGTTTTTCAATGGTGTAATGGTTTAACATAGAAAACTTACCGTTGGCTCTAGATTCTAATCTATCACTCCGATTTGCAAACGGATTTCACTGAAGCTGTAACTTTCATCCCAGAACATAGTTTAGGGGACATTACCTCTTCAACTATAGTCATTTTTCTTTCGATTGCAAACATAACCAGATTTTCAATGGTGTAATGGTTTAACATAGAAAACGTACCGTTGGCTCTAGATTCTAATCTATCACTCCGATTTGCAAACGGATTTCACTGAACCTGTAACTTTCATCCCAGAACATAGTTTAGGGGACATTACCTCTTCAACTATAGTCATTTTTCTTTCAATTGCAAACATAACCAGATTTTAAATGGTGTAATGGTTTAACATAGAAAACGTACCGTTGGCTCTAGATTCTAATCTATCACTCCGATTTGCAAACGGATTTCACTGAAGCTGTAACTTTCATCCCAGAACATAGTTTAGGGGACATTACCTCTTCAACTATAGTAATTTTTCTTTCGATTGCAAACGTAACCAGATTTTCAATGGTGTAATGGTTTAACATAGAAAACTTACCGTTGGCTCTAGATTCTAATCTATCACTCCGATTTGCAAACGGATTTCACTGAAGCTGTAACTTTCATCCCAGAACATAGTTTAGTGGACATTACCTCTTCAACTATACTCATTTTTCTTTCGATTGCAAACGTAACCAGTTTTTCAATGGTGTAATGGTTTAACATAGAAAACTTACCGTTGGCTCTAGATTCTAATCTATCACTCCGATTTGCAAACGGATTTCACTGAAGCTGTATTTTTCATCCCAGAACATAGTTTAGGGGCAATTACCTCTTCAACTATAGTCATTTTTCTTTCGTTTCAAGGGTTTTTATTAAGCACAAGAAACAGTACACAGATAACATAAACCAAAATGACCCCACACATGGGGTGTTGCATAAGATAGCATCAGTATATTAGTTTCCATAAAACATTGTGGACATTTCTCATATCATTGAAAATACACTTATAGATAGGATTTATCCACAGCTCTTATATTTTATTTGGGAAAGGGAAGGAAAGACCGGGAAAAAGGGAGGATAAAGGGGGAAAGGTAAGGGGATTTGGAAAGGTAAAGGAGGATCCATGGGTGGAATTGCCACATCATGCCAATGGGTCACTCCTGGGGAGGGCTTAGGTAAAACTAGGAAAAGAGAAGGGGGGGTTAGGGAAAGGAAAACGGTGAGAAAAATCTTAATAACTCGCTAAACCACTAATCTGCATTCTCATAGGAGAAGGAGGCCACACCCAACCCTAGACACCAGGCTACGTCCACAACACAGATGAAGTACGTCAGGGGAATCAAAATGTGTGAAGGGTATATCTTAAACCTTGATTGTCCTGGTAGAGGATCCATGGGTCCCATATTTTAAAAAAGTTTTCAAGCCTATCTGTTACCTTGGCCCTTATATGTTCTGAGAGCATTGTGTTATTCAGGTCTCTAAAGACATCATCCACGGATAGGAGGGGTTGTTTCCAATGCGAGGCTAGGTGTCTTTTAGCCTGTGCCATCACAAACTGAATAAGTTTGTGGGTCGGATGTATAATTGACTCAGGTCTATTCCCAAGAAGGGCCACAGATGGATCAAAAGGGAGCTGCCTGCCCAACATCAAGGATAGCCTATTCCAGATAGCCTTCCAATAACGCTGTGCAATTGGGCATTCCCACCATGTATGCCATAGGTCTCCTTTTTGCTGGCAATTTCTAAAGCATAAATCAGTCATATCATGATAAAATTTACTCATTCTGGCAGGTGTATAATATGTTCTATGGAACAATTTTAAAGATGTTTCAATCGATGAAAAAAACAGTGAGCCCCTCGTGAGAACAGAGCAGCAATGAGCCCATCTAGCATCCGAAAGTGGGATATTACATTCCCGTTCCCAATCTTCATGAACCTTAAGTTTGGTTGTGAGGTTAGTGTGGCAGATAGTAGTGTAAAGGTCTGAAACTAGTCCTCTGACCATGGCTTGATTTTTGCATTTACTCTCGAATGGAGTATAAGTCAATATTTCTTTTCCTCTATCGAGTGATCGGAGATACCTAAAAATCACTGTAAGGTTCTCTAGTTCTTCGTACGGGACATTTTTATCCTTGCTAAAGTGCGTGGGTGATGCGAGTTTGAAGTGGGACGTAAATTTACCTAAAGTGGTAAAGCCCTTAGTGATCCACCATTTGAACTTCTGAGGATGAAGGCCCCGTGGGAAATCAGGATTTTTAAATATGTTAGTCATACAAGATATTGGTGACTGTAAGGAGTGATGAAACCTCAGCTTAGCCCAAACTCCTAAAGAGTGAGCTGCCACCGGGGCCTTTTTCCTAATGACGTTGGGATGGATTGACCTAGACCACATTAGTCCTTTGAGAGAGGAGGGGCCGAGCAGATCCGACTCCAGCTCCACCCACCTGGGTATATTAAATTGTGAATTCGCTAGGGCCAATTGTGCTACTTGGGCTGCATAATAGTAGTTAACCAGGATCGGGGCGTTTAGGCCTCCCATGTCCCGTGGCCTGGCAAGAGTTGTATATTTGATGCGGGCCTTGCGCTTTCTCCAAATAAATTGCTGGATTTGTTTTTGCAAACGTCCTAACGTGCCTTTTTTCACGGGGATGGGCAATACTCTAAATAGATATAAGATTCGTGGTAACAAAGTCATCCTAACTGAGGTGACTCTCCCCAAGAGGGATATTGGATAATTATTCCATATTTCCAGGTCATTGGATAGCTTTCTGATCATTGCTGGATAGTTTTGGTCATATAATTTCAATGGGTCAATGGTCAGATTTATACCTAAATACTTAAGATATCTGGGCTGATACTGGAGACCCAACGAGCGAGCCAACTCCTGTCCCTCTCTAGTACTAGTGTTAGAAAGCATTAGTTCTGATTTCTCTAGATTTAATTTAAAACCAGAGAAGAGGGAAAATCTGTCTATAACTTTTAAGAGAGTCGGAATGGAAAGCCGAGGGGAAGTTAAGGTCAGCAGGATGTCATCTGCAAACAATGATAATTTATATTCTCGTGAGCCAATAGTGACTCCATTTATATCAGATGTTCTACGGATCATTTCGGCCAGAGGTTCAATCATCAAGGCAAAGAGTGCTGGAGACAAGGGGCACCCCTGCCTCGTCCCTCTCTGGATTGGGAATGAGACCCTGCTGACCGCTGGCATTTTTAGAGAGGCTGTAGGCACTGAATAGAGGACTCTGATAGCATCAAGATAATTGCCCATGAACCCATATTTTTGTAGGACCGAGACCATGTAAGGCCATTTGATGAGATCAAAGGCCTTCTCCATGTCCAGGGCCAAAACAGCCAGGCATGAAGAAGACCTGTTCGCATAATGTTGTATATCTGCAATTTTTCTAATATTATCCGATGCTTGTCGGAATGGAATAAACCCCACCTGATCCCTATGTATCAGAGCAGGTAAAATTTTATTCAGTCTGGCTGCCAGAATTGCGGTAAATAACTTGTAATCCACCCCTAAAAGGGAAATGGGACGGTAATTTTTTGCTACCAGGGGGTCTCTATTTGGTTTCGGGATCACAACAATCGAAGATGCTAAAAATTCTTGAGGGGGAGAGTGGCCTTTCATTATAGAATTAAAGAGGTTAAGCAGGTGGGGCGCTAAGGTGTGCTCAAACTTCTTGTAATACAATGCCGTTAGGCCATCAGGGCCAGGGGACTTTGCGTTTTTTGTTTTTTTAATAGCTTCCCTCAACTCCTCCTTGGTGATGTTTTGATTTAGCTGTGTGACCGTTATTGGGGACAGAGTTTTGTGTAGTGTGTGATTTAAAAATGTGTTCCTATCCTCTGCTGCCCCCTCCGGGTCATCGTCCTTATATAATTGTTGGTAGTATTTCAAAAATGTTTCATAAATCTTATCTGGATTAGATGTTACTTTACCCTTTGCGTCCTGGATCCTAATTATTCTATTTATCGATTGCTGCGACCTCAACTTCTGCGCCAACCACCTGTTAGGTTTATTTAACTGGTCATATGCTTTTGCATTAGTCCAACTTATGGCCTTCTCACATTCTGAATTCAGAATGGCTTCCAGCTGAACATTTAAATCTTGTATTTGTTTAATAAGGTACTTTGTAGGCTTACTCTGGTTAGCATAATGTAATGTGGCAATTTTGTGCTCCAGGTTGGAGATTACAATCCCCCTCTCTCTTTTATGTTTGGCGGCTATTTTTATAAAGTGGCCTCTAACAACAGCTTTGTGGGCCATCCAACAAATAGCAGGTGTAACCTCTGGGGTGGCATTTTCAGTAAAGTAATTATTTAATACCTCATCAATCTGGCCACAGATCTCTGGGTTATGCAAAAGCTTTTCATTAAGTCTCCACGGTGCCCTTTGTGTTTTTGGGAGCAAAGAGGTCATGGATGTCAGAACTGGGTCATGGTCCGACCAAGAGCATAATAGATGTCTTGAGTAAGCCATGTTAGATATGGATTGGGCAGAGACGAGGAGCAGGTCAATCCTTGAATATGAGTTGTGGGGAGCTGAGTAGTATGAAAACCCCCTCCTCGCTCCATTATGTTCGCGCCAGGTGTCCACTAGTGAATGTTGCTTAAGTATATTGTCAAAGTAATCCCTATTCTTTTTGGCCTCAGATGGTCGCGCTGGAATTGTCTTGTCCAGGGTGTCATTTGGGGCTAAATTGAAGTCCCCAAGCCAAATCAGGGAATCATATCTTAGTGTCAAGAGAATTTCCGAAACCTTGTTAATAGTTGCAGTAACTAAATTTGGTGGGGCATACATATTAACTAAACACAAGGTGCCATTTTGGATGTTTCCTATGATGATGTTATACGTACCCTGGTCATCCATAATTTGAGAGGTTAGATCGAATGGTAAGGAGTTAGACAAAAAGGTAGCTACTCCTCTCTGTTTTTTTATGATAATTTGACATAAAAACTCTAGTATAATTTTTGTGAAAGGCTTTTGGGCAAGAATTTGTTGAAAAGTGAGTTTCTTGTATAGCAATAATATCGGGTTGGGATTGAGCATAGAAAGTAAATGCTTTTCGTCTCTTTTGTGGGGAGTTAAATCCCCTGACGTTATGGGTTATTACGTTAAACGGTCTGGTGGCCATACTTCAAATTTTAGGTGATAATAGTAAAAGTCTCCGGTGTCCGAGGGTGCGGACCTCTCCTCCTCTCCTTCTAAGTACAATCTACATAGTGGTAAAAGTATAGCTTGTGGGCCCTTCTCACCAGGTGGGCCTGTGAATCTCTTGTAAGTTTTTGCTAAACTGTAAATATAATAGAAAAAAACTGCACAATGGTGCAAACACAATGCGAGCAGGAGAGCCCAACAAAAGATAGACTCCCCGGCTGGCATTTGAAACTGGGGGACAACTATGGTTTTCCACCCGGACCTCCAAAGAAACGTATATATAATCATGAAGGAGGACCAGGGAAGGGGCATTTATATCAGAAATGTTTTATGCTTAGTGGGTGTTATTTATCATAAACAGCTATAGTACATAAATAATAAACAACCTTTTTTTTTATTTTAAACCATTTTAACTATCTTATATCACCTGAAACTGATACTTATCTGGTAGGACAGTGTATAGTCTTATAGCATACAAACAGTCTGTATTATATCCAATACCATCAGGATCGTAAGATGAGAGTCCAATCAGTTCGGTGACTTAATATTCTTAAGGTAACGCAGACATTGGGCCCAACATCATAAAGGGGCCCAATCTCAAATAACAGAAAGATCTCTTTTATCAAGAGGATTTGTGTGCAGATCACTGCACTGTAACACCGATATTGGGTCCAACATCATAAAGTGGCCCATCAAGGTTATGCCTCATCCTCACGACTGAGAAGTCGGTATTCATGAAGTTGGGGGTCCCATTTCCAAAGCAAGTTGCCTCGGGCAAAACCTTGAGCCCCCTGCAGTGTTCCAGGTCTTTGGAAGCTTTTGGGGTCTCTGTTCCTTCGACGGTTGCTTCGGAGGTGGAGGCAAAGTGAAAGGAATATTGGCTTCATTTAGAGCAGCCGCGGCCTCATCCGCGGTCTTACAGTTGTAAAGTTTACCCCCCACCTTGAATGTAAGAAGAAAGGGGAACCCCCATTTGTACCTGATTGATTTCTTCTGAAGGGCCAGCGTGTAAGGCCTTAGATTTCTTTGTTTTGCTATGGTAGCAGGAGCCAGATCGGCATAGAGCTGCACAGATGACGGGACACCGGGTAGGTGATCTCGGTCGCGTGCTGCCAGCAGTATCTTGTCATGGAAGTCCTCAGCAGAGAGCTTAGCTATAATGTCTCTGGGCAGATCCGGATTGCGTGGTTTAGCTACTGCCCTATGGATACGGATTATCCGCATTGCCCGTGCCTCTTCTGCTGGCAGTATTGTTTCAAATAGCTTGGCCGCAGTGTCCTCGATTTCCGTGCATGATTCGGGTAGACCCCGGATGCGGATATTCGCACGCCTGCTTCTATTTTCTAGATCCTCTAGCTTCTCTTCATGGGCATCTAGGCGATCATCATGGGTATCTAGGACCACCCTGTCTTGATTAAGGGCCCCAACAATCTCATCTGCTTGAGTTTCTAGCGCATTGACCCTCTGGCCGATTTCCGTAATTTGCTGGGATAATTCCGCCACCGCAATACGGAGTTCCGTACGGAACATTTTTTGCATAAGCGCGATCAGCTCCTCTCCGGACATACCTGTTATAGCCATTCCCGATGTGGGTGCTGCCTGTGCGGGCAGCTGCTGGGGAGGGTCCGGGCTGTAGCTGGCCTGTAGTACCTCTTGCTGTGGAGATGGTGTGTGGAGCGGTGACGCAGTTCCACGCTGGGCCTTGTCGGCCATCTTTGAAAAATTCCTCTTGAACTTCAGCGGGGAATGCAGGGGTCGTATGCTCTGTCTGCTTCTCAGAGGGTATTGTTGAGGCGATCTTTGCATTGCTGGGGTGCTCAGCTTTCAGGGGATATGCTTCATGCCCCGTTCAGTCCTCCATAAAGGGTCTTAATCCGGGTGGAAAACAGGAGCTCACAGGAAAGACATCTTCCTCCTGCAGCACCTCTCTAGCGCCCCCCGTCATTTTTCTTTCGATTGCAAACGTAACAAGTTTTTCAATGGTGTAATGGTTTAACATAGAAAACGTACCGTTGGCTCTAGATTCTAATCTATCACTCCGATTTGCAAACGGATTTCACTGAAGCTGTAACTTTCATCCCAGAACATAGTTTAGGGGACATTACCTCTTCAACTATAGTCATTTTTCTTTCGATTGCAAACGTAAACAGTTTTTCAATGGTGTAATGGTTTAACATAGAAAACTTACCGTTGGCTCTAGACTCTAATCTATCACTCCGATTTGCAAACGGATTTCACTGAAGCTGTATTTTTCATCCCAGAACATAGTTTAGGGGCCATTACCTCTTCAACTATAGTCATTTTTCTTTCGATTGCAAACGTAACCAGTTTTTTATTGGTGTAATGGTTTAACATAGAAAACTTACCGTTGGCTCTAGATTCTAATCTATCACTCCGATTTGCAAACGGATTTCACTGAAGCTGTATTTTTCATCCCAGAACATAGTTTAGGGGCCATTACCTCTTCAACTATAGTCATTTTTCTTTCGATTGCAAACGTAACCAGTTTTTCAATGGTGTAATGGTTTAACATAGAAAACTTACCGTTGGTTCTAGATTCTAATCTATCACTCTGATTTGCAAACGGATTTCACTGAAGCTGTAACTTTCATCCCAAAACATAGTTTAGGGGACATTACCTCTTCAACTATAGTAATTTTTCTTTCGATTGCAAACATAACCAGATTTTCAATGGTGTAATGGTTTAACATAGAAAACGTACCGTTGGCTCTAGATTCTAATCTATCACTCCGATTTGCAAACGGATTTCACTGAAGCTGTAACTTTCATCCCAGAACATAGTTTAGGGGACATTACCTCTTCAACTATAGTCATTTTTCTTTCGATTGCAAACGTAACCAGTTTTTCAATGGTGTAATGGTTTAACATAGAAAACTTACCGTTGGCTCTAGACTCTAATCTATCACTCCGATTTGCAAACGGATTTCACTGAAGCTGTATTTTTCATCCCAGAACATAGTTTAGGGGCCATTACCTCTTCAACTATAGTCATTTTTCTTTCGATTGCAAACGTAACCAGTTTTTTATTGGTGTAATGGTTTAACATAGAAAACTTACCGTTGGCTCTAGATTCTAATCTATCACTCCGATTTGCAAACGGATTTCACTGAAGCTGTATTTTTCATCCCAGAACATAGTTTAGGGGCCATTACCTCTTCAACTATAGTCATTTTTCTTTCGATTGCAAACGTAACCAGTTTTTCAATGGTGTAATGGTTTAACATAGAAAACTTACCGTTGGCTCTAGATTCTAATCTGTCACTCTGATTTGCAAACGGATTTCACTGAAGCTGTAACTTTCATCCCAAAACATAGTTTAGGGGACATTACCTCTTCAACTATAGTAATTTTTCTTTCGATTGCAAACATAACCAGATTTTCAATGGTGTAATGGTTTAACATAGAAAACTTACCGTTGGCTCTAGATTCTAATCTATCACTCCGATTTGCAAACGGATTTCACTGAAGCTGTATTTTTCATCCCAGAACATAGTTTAGGGGCCATTACTTCTTCAACTATAGTCATTTTTCTTTCGATTGCAAACGTAACCAGTTTTTCAATGGTGTAATGGTTTAACATAGAAAACTTACCGTTGGCTCTAGACTCTAATCTATCACTCCGATTTGCAAACGGATTTCACTGAAGCTGTATTTTTCATCCCAGAACATAGTTTAGGGGCCATTACCTCTTCAACTATAGTAATTTTTCTTTCGATTGCAAACATAACCAGATTTTCAATGGTGTAATGGTTTAACATAGAAAACTTACCGTTGGCTCTAGATTCTAATCTATCACTCCGATTTGCAAACGGATTTCACTGAAGCTGTATTTTTCATCCCAGAACATAGTTTAGGGGCCATTACCTCTTCAACTATAGTCATTTTTCTTTCGATTGCAAACGTAACCAGTTTTTCAATGGTGTAATGGTTTAACATAGAAAACTTACCGTTGGCTCTAGATTCTAATCTATCACTCTGATTTGCAAACGGATTTCACTGAAGCTGTAACTTTCATCCCAAAACATAGTTTAGGGGACATTACCTCTTCAACTATAGTAATTTTTCTTTCGATTGCAATCATAACCAGATGTTCAATGGTGTAATGGTTTAACATAGAAAACGTACCGTTGGCTCTAGATTCTAATCTATCACTCCGATTTGCAAACGGATTTCACTGAAGCTGTAACTTTCATCCCAGAACATAGTTTAGGGGACATTACCTCTTCAACTATATTCATTTTTCTTTCGATTGCAAACGTAACCAGTTTTTCAATGGTGTAATGGTTTAACATAGAAAACTTACCGTTGGCTCTAGATTCTAATCTATCACTCCGATTTGCAAACGGATTTCACTGAAGCTGTAACTTTCATCCCAGAACATAGTTTAGGGGCCATTACCTCTTCAACTATAGTCATTTTTCTTTCGATTGCAAACGTAACCAGTTATTCAATGGTGTAATGGTTTAACATAGAAAACTTACCGTTGGCTCTAGATTCTAATCTATCACTCCGATTTGCAAACGGATTTCACTGAAGCTGTATTTTTCATCCCAGAACATAGTTTAGGGGCCATTACCTCTTCAACTATAGTCATTTTTCTTTCGATTGCAAACGTAACCAGTTTTTCAATGGTGTAATGGTTTAACATAGAAATTTTTCAATAAAATTAATGGAATTGGTTTAACATAGAAAACGTACCGTTGGCTCTAGATTCTAATCTATCACTCCGATTTGCAAACGGATTTCACTGAAGCTGTATCTTTCATCCCAGAACATAGTTTAGGGGCCATTACCTCTTCAACTATAGTCATTTTTCTTTCGATTGCAAACGTAACCAGTTTTTCAATGGTGTAATGGTTTAACATAGAAAACTCACCGTTGGCTCTAGATTCTAATCTATCACTCCGATTTGCAAACGGATTTCACTGAAGCTGTAACTTTCATCCTAGAACATAGTTTAGGGGCCATTACCTCTTCAACTATAGTCATTTTTCTTTCGATTGCAAACGTAACCAGTTTTTCAATGGTGTAATGGTTTAACATAGAAAACTTACCGTTGGCTCTAGATTCTAATCTATCACTCCGATTTGCAAACGGATTTCACTGAAGCTGTAACTTTCATCCCAGAACATAGTTTAGGGGACATTACCTCTTCAACTATAGTCATTTTTCTTTCGATTGCAAACGTAACCAGATTTTTAATGGTGTAATGGTTTAACATAGAAAACTTACCGTTGGCTCTAGATTCTAATCTATCACTCCGATTTGCAAACGGATTTCACTGAAGCTGTATTTTTCATCCCAGAACATAGTTTAGGGGCCATTACCTCTTCAACTATAGTCATTTTTCTTTCGATTGCAAACGTAACCAGTTTTTCAATGGTGTAATGGTTTAACATAGAAAACTTACCGTTGGCTCTAGATTGTAATCTATCACTCTGATTTGCAAACGGATTTCACTGAAGCTGTAACTTTCATCCCAAATCATAGTTTAGGGGACATTACCTCTTCAACTATAGTAATTTTTCTTTCGATTGCAAACATAACCAGATTTTCAATGGTGTAATGGTTTAACATAGAAAACTTACCGTTGGCTCTAGATTCTAATCTATCACTCCGATTTGCAAACGGATTTCACTGAAGCTGTATTTTTCATCCCAGAACATAGTTTAGGGGACATTACCTCTTCAACTATATTCATTTTTCTTTCGATTGCAAACGTAACCAGTTTTTCAATGGTGTAATGTTTTAACATAGAAAACTTACCGTTGGCTCTAGATTCTAATCTATCACTCCGATTTGCAAACGGATTTCACTGAAGCTGTAACTTTCATCCCAGAACATAGTTTAGGGGCCATTACCTCTTCAACTATAGTCATTTTTCTTTCGATTGCAAACGTAACCAGTTATTCAATGGTGTAATGGTTTAACATAGAAAACTTACCGTTGGCTCTAGATTCTAATCTATCACTCCGATTTGCAAACGGATTTCACTGAAGCTGTATTTTTCATCCCAGAACATAGTTTAGGGGCCATTACCTCTTCAACTATAGTCATTTTTCTTTCGATTGCAAACGTAACCAGTTTTTCAATGGTGTAATGGTTTAACATAGAAATTTTTCAATAAAATTAATGGAATTGGTTTAACATAGAAAACGTACCGTTGGCTCTAGATTCTAATCTATCACTCCGATTTGCAAACGGATTTCACTGAAGCTGTATCTTTCATCCCAGAACATAGTTTAGGGGCCATTACCTCTTCAACTATAGTCATTTTTCTTTCGATTGCAAACGTAACCAGTTTTTCAATGGTGTAATGGTTTAACATAGAAAACTCACCGTTGGCTCTAGATTCTAATCTATCACTCCGATTTGCAAACGGATTTCACTGAAGCTGTAACTTTCATCCTAGAACATAGTTTAGGGGCCATTACCTCTTCAACTATAGTCATTTTTCTTTCGATTGCAAACGTAACCAGTTTTTCAATGGTGTAATGGTTTAACATAGAAAACTTACCGTTGGCTCTAGATTCTAATCTATCACTCCGATTTGCAAACGGATTTCACTGAAGCTGTAACTTTCATCCCAGAACATAGTTTAGGGGACATTACCTCTTCAACTATAGTCATTTTTCTTTCGATTGCAAACGTAACCAGATTTTCAATGGTCTAATGGTTTAACATAGAAAACTTACCGTTGGCTCTAGATTCTAATCTATCACTCCGATTTGCAAAAAGATTTCACTGAAGCTGTAACTTTCATCCTAGAACATAGTTTAGGTGCCATTACCTCTTCAACTATAGTCATTTTTCTTTCGATTGCAAACGTAACCAGTTTTTCAATGGTGTAATGGTTTAACATAGAAAACTTACCGTTGGCTCTAGATTCTAATCTATCACTCTGATTTGCAAACGGATTTCACTGAAGCTGTAACTTTCATCCCAAAACATAGTTTAGGGGACATTACCTCTTCAACTATAGTAATTTTTCTTTCGATTGCAAACATAACCAGATTTTCAATGGTGTAATGGTTTAACATAGAAAACTTACCGTTGGCTCTAGATTCTAATCTATCACTCCGATTTGCAAACGGATTTCACTGAAGCTGTATTTTTCATCCCAGAACATAGTTTAGGGGCCATTACTTCTTCAACTATAGTCATTTTTCTTTCGATTGCAAACGTAACCAGTTTTTCAATGGTGTAATGGTTTAACATAGAAAACTTACCGTTGGCTCTAGACTCTAATCTATCACTCCGATTTGCAAACGGATTTCACTGAAGCTGTATTTTTCATCCCAGAACATAGTTTAGGGGCCATTACCTCTTCAACTATAGTAATTTTTCTTTCGATTGCAAACATAACCAGATTTTCAATGGTGTAATGGTTTAACATAGAAAACTTACCGTTGGCTCTAGATTCTAATCTATCACTCCGATTTGCAAACGGATTTCACTGAAGCTGTATTTTTCATCCCAGAACATAGTTTAGGGGCCATTACCTCTTCAACTATAGTCATTTTTCTTTCGATTGCAAACGTAACCAGTTTTTCAATGGTGTAATGGTTTAACATAGAAAACTTACCGTTGGCTCTAGATTCTAATCTATCACTCTGATTTGCAAACGGATTTCACTGAAGCTGTAACTTTCATCCCAAAACATAGTTTAGGGGACATTACCTCTTCAACTATAGTAATTTTTCTTTCGATTGCAATCATAACCAGATGTTCAATGGTGTAATGGTTTAACATAGAAAACGTACCGTTGGCTCTAGATTCTAATCTATCACTCCGATTTGCAAACGGATTTCACTGAAGCTGTAACTTTCATCCCAGAACATAGTTTAGGGGACATTACCTCTTCAACTATATTCATTTTTCTTTCGATTGCAAACGTAACCAGTTTTTCAATGGTGTAATGGTTTAACATAGAAAACTTACCGTTGGCTCTAGATTCTAATCTATCACTCCGATTTGCAAACGGATTTCACTGAAGCTGTAACTTTCATCCCAGAACATAGTTTAGGGGCCATTACCTCTTCAACTATAGTCATTTTTCTTTCGATTGCAAACGTAACCAGTTATTCAATGGTGTAATGGTTTAACATAGAAAACTTACCGTTGGCTCTAGATTCTAATCTATCACTCCGATTTGCAAACGGATTTCACTGAAGCTGTATTTTTCATCCCAGAACATAGTTTAGGGGCCATTACCTCTTCAACTATAGTCATTTTTCTTTCGATTGCAAACGTAACCAGTTTTTCAATGGTGTAATGGTTTAACATAGAAATTTTTCAATAAAATTAATGGAATTGGTTTAACATAGAAAACGTACCGTTGGCTCTAGATTCTAATCTATCACTCCGATTTGCAAACGGATTTCACTGAAGCTGTATCTTTCATCCCAGAACATAGTTTAGGGGCCATTACCTCTTCAACTATAGTCATTTTTCTTTCGATTGCAAACGTAACCAGTTTTTCAATGGTGTAATGGTTTAACATAGAAAACTCACCGTTGGCTCTAGATTCTAATCTATCACTCCGATTTGCAAACGGATTTCACTGAAGCTGTATTTTTCATCCCAGAACATAGTTTAGGGGCCATTACCTCTTCAACTATAGTCATTTTTCTTTCGATTGCAAACGTAACCAGTTTTTCAATGGTGTAATGGTTTAACATAGAAAACTTACCGTTGGCTCTAGATTCTAATCTATCACTCCGATTTGCAAACGGATTTCACTGAAGCTGTAACTTTCATCCCAGAACATAGTTTAGGGGACATTACCTCTTCAACTATAGTCATTTTTCTTTCGATTGCAAACGTAACCAGATTTTTAATGGTGTAATGGTTTAACATAGAAAACTTACCGTTGGCTCTAGATTCTAATCTATCACTCCGATTTGCAAACGGATTTCACTGAAGCTGTATTTTTCATCCCAGAACATAGTTTAGGGGCCATTACCTCTTCAACTATAGTCATTTTTCTTTCGATTGCAAACGTAACCAGTTTTTCAATGGTGTAATGGTTTAACATAGAAAACTTACCGTTGGCTCTAGATTGTAATCTATCACTCTGATTTGCAAACGGATTTCACTGAAGCTGTAACTTTCATCCCAAATCATAGTTTAGGGGACATTACCTCTTCAACTATAGTAATTTTTCTTTCGATTGCAAACATAACCAGATTTTCAATGGTGTAATGGTTTAACATAGAAAACTTACCGTTGGCTCTAGATTCTAATCTATCACTCCGATTTGCAAACGGATTTCACTGAAGCTGTAACTTTCATCCCAGAACATAGTTTAGGGGACATTACCTCTTCAACTATATTCATTTTTCTTTCGATTGCAAACGTAACCAGTTTTTCAATGGTGTAATGGTTTAACATAGAAAACTTACCGTTGGCTCTAGATTCTAATCTATCACTCCGATTTGCAAACGGATTTCACTGAAGCTGTAACTTTCATCCCAGACCATAGTTTAGGGGCCATTACCTCTTCAACTATAGTCATTTTTCTTTCGATTGCAAACGTAACCAGTTATTCAATGGTGTAATGGTTTAACATAGAAAACTTACCGTTGGCTCTAGATTCTAATCTATCACTCCGATTTGCAAACGGATTTCACTGAAGCTGTATTTTTCATCCCAGAACATAGTTTAGGGGCCATTACCTCTTCAACTATAGTCATTTTTCTTTCGATTGCAAACGTAACCAGTTTTTCAATGGTGTAATGGTTTAACATAGAAATTTTTCAATAAAATTAATGGAATTGGTTTAACATAGAAAACGTACCGTTGGCTCTAGATTCTAATCTATCACTCCGATTTGCAAACGGATTTCACTGAAGCTGTATCTATCATCCCAGAACATAGTTTAGGGGCCATTACCTCTTCAACTATAGTCATTTTTCTTTCGATTGCAAACGTAACCAGTTTTTCAATGGTGTAATGGTTTAACATAGAAAACTCACCGTTGGCTCTAGATTCTAATCTATCACTCCGATTTGCAAACGGATTTCACTGAAGCTGTAACTTTCATCCTAGAACATAGTTTAGGGGCCATTACCTCTTCAACTATAGTCATTTTTCTTTCGATTGCAAACGTAACCAGTTTTTCAATGGTGTAATGGTTTAACATAGAAAACTTACCGTTGGCTCTAGATTCTAATCTATCACTCCGATTTGCAAACGGATTTCACTGAAGCTGTAACTTTCATCCCAGAACATAGTTTAGGGGACATTACCTCTTCAACTATAGTCATTTTTCTTTCGATTGCAAACGTAACCAGATTTTCAATGGTCTAATGGTTTAACATAGAAAACTTACCGTTGGCTCTAGATTCTAATCTATCACTCCGATTTGCAAAAAGATTTCACTGAAGCTGTAACTTTCATTCTAGAACATAGTTTAGGTGCCATTACCTCTTCAACTATAGTCATTTTTCTTTCGATTGCAAACGTAACCAGTTTTTCAATGGTGTAATGGTTTAACATAGAAAACTTACCGTTGGCTCTAGATTCTAATCTATCACTCTGATTTGCAAACGGATTTCACTGAAGCTGTAACTTTCATCCCAAAACATAGTTTAGGGGACATTACCTCTTCAACTATAGTAATTTTTCTTTCGATTGCAAACATAACCAGATTTTCAATGGTGTAATGGTTTAACATAGAAAACTTACCGTTGGCTCTAGATTCTAATCTATCACTCCGATTTGCAAACGGATTTCACTGAAGCTGTATTTTTCATCCCAGAACATAGTTTAGGGGCCATTACTTCTTCAACTATAGTCATTTTTCTTTCGATTGCAAACGTAACCAGTTTTTCAATGGTGTAATGGTTTAACATAGAAAACTTACCGTTGGCTCTAGACTCTAATCTATCACTCCGATTTGCAAACGGATTTCACTGAAGCTGTATTTTTCATCCCAGAACATAGTTTAGGGGCCATTACCTCTTCAACTATAGTAATTTTTCTTTCGATTGCAAACATAACCAGATTTTCAATGGTGTAATGGTTTAACATAGAAAACTTACCGTTGGCTCTAGATTCTAATCTATCACTCCGATTTGCAAACGGATTTCACTGAAGCTGTATTTTTCATCCCAGAACATAGTTTAGGGGCCATTACCTCTTCAACTATAGTCATTTTTCTTTCGATTGCAAACGTAACCAGTTTTTCAATGGTGTAATGGTTTAACATAGAAAACTTACCGTTGGCTCTAGATTCTAATCTATCACTCTGATTTGCAAACGGATTTCACTGAAGCTGTAACTTTCATCCCAAAACATAGTTTAGGGGACATTACCTCTTCAACTATAGTAATTTTTCTTTCGATTGCAATCATAACCAGATGTTCAATGGTGTAATGGTTTAACATAGAAAACGTACCGTTGGCTCTAGATTCTAATCTATCACTCCGATTTGCAAACGGATTTCACTGAAGCTGTAACTTTCATCCCAGAACATAGTTTAGGGGACATTACCTCTTCAACTATATTCATTTTTCTTTCGATTGCAAACGTAACCAGTTTTTCAATGGTGTAATGGTTTAACATAGAAAACTTACCGTTGGCTCTAGATTCTAATCTATCACTCCGATTTGCAAACGGATTTCACTGAAGCTGTAACTTTCATCCCAGAACATAGTTTAGGGGCCATTACCTCTTCAACTATAGTCATTTTTCTTTCGATTGCAAACGTAACCAGTTATTCAATGGTGTAATGGTTTAACATAGAAAACTTACCGTTGGCTCTAGATTCTAATCTATCACTCCGATTTGCAAACGGATTTCACTGAAGCTGTATTTTTCATCCCAGAACATAGTTTAGGGGCCATTACCTCTTCAACTATAGTCATTTTTCTTTCGATTGCAAACGTAACCAGTTTTTCAATGGTGTAATGGTTTAACATAGAAATTTTTCAATAAAATTAATGGAATTGGTTTAACATAGAAAACGTACCGTTGGCTCTAGATTCTAATCTATCACTCCGATTTGCAAACGGATTTCACTGAAGCTGTATCTTTCATCCCAGAACATAGTTTAGGGGCCATTACCTCTTCAACTATAGTCATTTTTCTTTCGATTGCAAACGTAACCAGTTTTTCAATGGTGTAATGGTTTAACATAGAAAACTCACCGTTGGCTCTAGATTCTAATCTATCACTCCGATTTGCAAACGGATTTCACTGAAGCTGTAACTTTCATCCTAGAACATAGTTTAGGGGCCATTACCTCTTCAACTATAGTCATTTTTCTTTCGATTGCAAACGTAACCAGTTTTTCAATGGTGTAATGGTTTAACATAGAAAACTTACCGTTGGCTCTAGATTCTAATCTATCACTCCGATTTGCAAACGGATTTCACTGAAGCTGTAACTTTCATCCCAGAACATAGTTTAGGGGACATTACCTCTTCAACTATAGTCATTTTTCTTTCGATTGCAAACGTAACCAGATTTTTAATGGTGTAATGGTTTAACATAGAAAACTTACCGTTGGCTCTAGATTCTAATCTATCACTCCGATTTGCAAACGGATTTCACTGAAGCTGTATTTTTCATCCCAGAACATAGTTTAGGGGCCATTACCTCTTCAACTATAGTCATTTTTCTTTCGATTGCAAACGTAACCAGTTTTTCAATGGTGTAATGGTTTAACATAGAAAACTTACCGTTGGCTCTAGATTGTAATCTATCACTCTGATTTGCAAACGGATTTCACTGAAGCTGTAACTTTCATCCCAAATCATAGTTTAGGGGACATTACCTCTTCAACTATAGTAATTTTTCTTTCGATTGCAAACATAACCAGATTTTCAATGGTGTAATGGTTTAACATAGAAAACTTACCGTTGGCTCTAGATTCTAATCTATCACTCCGATTTGCAAACGGATTTCACTGAAGCTGTAACTTTCATCCCAGAACATAGTTTAGGGGACATTACCTCTTCAACTATATTCATTTTTCTTTCGATTGCAAACGTAACCAGTTTTTCAATGGTGTAATGGTTTAACATAGAAAACTTACCGTTGGCTCTAGATTCTAATCTATCACTCCGATTTGCAAACGGATTTCACTGAAGCTGTAACTTTCATCCCAGAACATAGTTTAGGGGCCATTACCTCTTCAACTATAGTCATTTTTCTTTCGATTGCAAACGTAACCAGTTATTCAATGGTGTAATGGTTTAACATAGAAAACTTACCGTTGGCTCTAGATTCTAATCTATCACTCCGATTTGCAAACGGATTTCACTGAAGCTGTATTTTTCATCCCAGAACATAGTTTAGGGGCCATTACCTCTTCAACTATAGTCATTTTTCTTTCGATTGCAAACGTAACCAGTTTTTCAATGGTGTAATGGTTTAACATAGAAATTTTTCAATAAAATTAATGGAATTGGTTTAACATAGAAAACGTACCGTTGGCTCTAGATTCTAATCTATCACTCCGATTTGCAAACGGATTTCACTGAAGCTGTATCTTTCATCCCAGAACATAGTTTAGGGGCCATTACCTCTTCAACTATAGTCATTTTTCTTTCGATTGCAAACGTAACCAGTTTTTCAATGGTGTAATGGTTTAACATAGAAAACTCACCGTTGGCTCTAGATTCTAATCTATCACTCCGATTTGCAAACGGATTTCACTGAAGCTGTAACTTTCATCCTAGAACATAGTTTAGGGGCCATTACCTCTTCAACTATAGTCATTTTTCTTTCGATTGCAAACGTAACCAGTTTTTCAATGGTGTAATGGTTTAACATAGAAAACTTACCGTTGGCTCTAGATTCTAATCTATCACTCCGATTTGCAAACGGATTTCACTGAAGCTGTAACTTTCATCCCAGAACATAGTTTAGGGGACATTACCTCTTCAACTATAGTCATTTTTCTTTCGATTGCAAACGTAACCAGATTTTCAATGGTCTAATGGTTTAACATAGAAAACTTACCGTTGGCTCTAGATTCTAATCTATCACTCCGATTTGCAAAAAGATTTCACTGAAGCTGTAACTTTCATCCTAGAACATAGTTTAGGTGCCATTACCTCTTCAACTATAGTCATTTTTCTTTCGATTGCAAACGTAACCAGTTTTTCAATGGTGTAATGGTTTAACATAGAAAACTTACCGTTGGCTCTAGATTCTAATCTATCACTCTGATTTGCAAACGGATTTCACTGAAGCTGTAACTTTCATCCCAAAACATAGTTTAGGGGACATTACCTCTTCAACTATAGTAATTTTTCTTTCGATTGCAAACATAACCAGATTTTCAATGGTGTAATGGTTTAACATAGAAAACTTACCGTTGGCTCTAGATTCTAATCTATCACTCCGATTTGCAAACGGATTTCACTGAAGCTGTAACTTTCATCCCAGAACATAGTTTAGGGGACATTACCTCTTCAACTATATTCATTTTTCTTTCGATTGCAAACGTAACCAGTTTTTCAATGGTGTAATGGTTTAACATAGAAAACTTACCGTTGGCTCTAGATTCTAATCTATCACTCCGATTTGCAAACGGATTTCACTGAAGCTGTAACTTTCATCCCAGAACATAGTTTAGGGGCCATTACCTCTTCAACTATAGTCATTTTTCTTTCGATTGCAAACGTAACCAGTTATTCAATGGTGTAATGGTTTAACATAGAAAACTTACCGTTGGCTCTAGATTCTAATCTATCACTCCGATTTGCAAACGGATTTCACTGAAGCTGTATTTTTCATCCCAGAACATAGTTTAGGGGCCATTACCTCTTCAACTATAGTCATTTTTCTTTCGATTGCAAACGTAACCAGTTTTTCAATGGTGTAATGGTTTAACATAGAAATTTTTCAATACAATTAATGGAATTGGTTTAACATAGAAAACGTACCGTTGGCTCTAGATTCTAATCTATCACTCCGATTTGCAAACGGATTTCACTGAAGCTGTATCTTTCATCCCAGAACATAGTTTAGGGGCCATTACCTCTTCAACTATAGTCATTTTTCTTTCGATTGCAAACGTAACCAGTTTTTCAATGGTGTAATGGTTTAACATAGAAAACTCACCGTTGGCTCTAGATTCTAATCTATCACTCCGATTTGCAAAAAGATTTCACTGAAGCTGTAACTTTCATCCTAGAACATAGTTTAGGTGCCATTACCTCTTCAACTATAGTCGTTTTTCTTTCGATTGCACACGTAACCAGTTTTTCAATGGTGTAATGGTTTAACATAGAAAACTTACCGTTGGCTCTAGATTCTAATCTATAACTCCGATTTGCAAACGGATTTCACTGAAGCTGTATTTTTCATCCCAGAACATAGTTTAGGGGCCCTTACCTCTTCAACTATTCTCATTTTTCTTTCGATTGCAAACGTAACCAGTTTTTCAATGGTGTAATGGTTTAACATAGAAAACTTACCGTTGGCTCTAGATTCTAATCTATCACTCCGATTTGCAAACGGATTTCACTGAAGCTGTATTTTTCATCCCAGAACATAGTTTAGGGGCCATTGGCTCTTCAACTATACTCATTTTTCTTTCGATTGCAAACGTAACCAGTTTTTCAATGGTGTAATGGTTTAACATAGAAAGTTTACCGTTGGCTCTAGATTCTAATCTATCACTCCGATTTGCAAATGGATTTCACTGAAGCTGTAACTTTCATCCCAGAACATAGTTTAGGGGCCATTACCTCTTCAACTATAGTCATTTTTATTTCGATTGCAAACATAACCAGATTTTCAATGGTGTAATGGTTTAACATAAAAAACGTACCGTTGGCTCTAGATTCTAATCTATCACTCCGATTTGCAAACGGATTTCACTGAAGCTGTATCTTTCATCCCAGAACATAGTTTAGGGGCCATTACCTCTTCAACTATAGTCATTTTTCTTTCGATTGCAAACGTAACCAGTTTTTCAATGGTGTAATGGTTTAACATAGAAAACTCACCGTTGGCTCTAGATTCTAATCTATCACTCCGATTTGCAAACGGATTTCACTGAAGCTGTAACTTTCATCCTAGAACATAGTTTAGGGGCCATTACCTCTTCAACTATAGTCATTTTTCTTTCGATTGCAAACGTAACCAGTTTTTCAATGGTGTAATGGTTTAACATAGAAAACTTACCGTTGGCTCTAGATTCTAATCTATCACTCCGATTTGCAAACGGATTTCACTGAAGCTGTAACTTTAATCCCAGAACATAGTTTAGAGGACATTACCTCTTCAACTATAGTCATTTTTCTTTCGATTGCAAACGTAACCAGTTTTTCAATGGTGTAATGGTTTAACATAGAAAACTTACCGTTGGCTCTAGATTCTAATCTATCACTCCGATTTGCAAAAAGATTTCACTGAAGCTGTAACTTTCATCCTAGAACATAGTTTAGGTGCCATTACCTCTTCAACTATAGTCATTTTTCTTTCGATTGCAAACGTAACCAGTTTTTCAATGGTGTAATGGTTTAACATAGAAAACTCACCGTTGGCTCTAGATTCTAATCTATCACTCCGATTTGCAAACGGATTTCACTGAAGCTGTAACTTTCATCCTAGAACATAGTTTAGGGGCCATTACCTCTTCAACTATAGTCATTTTTCTTTCGATTGCAAACGTAACCAGTTTTTCAATGGTGTAATGGTTTAACATAGAAAACTTACCGTTGGCTCTAGATTCTAATCTATCACTCCGATTTGCAAACGGATTTCACTGAAGCTGTAACTTTCATCCCAGAACATAGTTTAGGGGACATTACCTCTTCAACTATAGTCATTTTTCTTTCGATTGCAAACGTAACCAGTTTTTCAATGGTGTAATGGTTTAACATAGAAAACTTACCGTTGGCTCTAGATTCTAATCTATCACTCCGATTTGCAAAAAGATTTCACTGAAGCTGTAACTTTCATCCTAGAACATAGTTTAGGTGCCATTACCTCTTCAACTATAGTCATTTTTCTTTCGATTGCAAACGTAACCAGTTTTTCAATGGTGTAATGGTTTAACATAGAAAACTCACCGTTGGCTCTAGATTCTAATCTATCACTCCGATTTGCAAACGGATTTCACTGAAGCTGTAACTTTCATCCTAGAACATAGTTTAGGGGCCATTACCTCTTCAACTATAGTCATTTTTCTTTCGATTGCAAACGTAACCAGTTTTTCAATGGTGTAATGGTTTAACATAGAAAACTTACCGTTGGCTCTAGATTCTAATCTATCACTCCGATTTGCAAACGGATTTCACTGAAGCTGTATTTTTCATCCCAGAACATAGTTTAGTGGCCCTTACCTCTTCAACTATTCTCATTTTTCTTTCGATTGCAAACGTAACCAGTTTTTCAATGGTGTAATGGTTTAACATAGAAAACTTACCGTTGGCTCTAGATTCTAATCTATCACTCCGATTTGCAAACGGATTTCACTGAAGCTGTATTTTTCATCCCAGAACATAGTTTAGGGGCCATTACCTCTTCAACTATACTCATTTTTCTTTCGATTGCAAACGTAACCAGTTTTTCAATGGTGTAATGGTTTAACATAGAAAACTTACCGTTGGCTCTAGATTCTAATCTATCACTCCGATTTGCAAACGGATTTCACTGAAGCTGTAACTTTCATCCCAGAACATAGTTTAGGGTACATTACCTCTTCAACTATAGTCATTTTTATTTCGATTGCAAACATAACCAGATTTTCAATGGTGTAATGGTTTAACATAGAAAACGTACCGTTGGCTCTAGATTCTAATCTATCACTCCGATTTGCAAACGGATTTCACTGAAGCTGTATCTTTCATCCCAGAACATAGTTTAGGGGCCATTACCTCTTCAACTATAGTCATTTTTCTTTCGATTGCAAACGTAACCAGTTTTTCAATGGTGTAATGGTTTAACATAGAAAACTCACCGTTGGCTCTAGATTCTAATCTATCACTCCGATTTGCAAACGGATTTCACTGAAGCTGTAACTTTCATCCTAGAACATAGTTTAGGGGCCATTACCTCTTCAACTATAGTCATTTTTCTTTCGATTGCAAACGTAACCAGTTTTTCAATGGTGTAATGGTTTAACATAGAAAACTTACAGTTGGCTCTAGATTCTAATCTATCACTCCGATTTTCAAAAAGATTTCACTGAAGCTGTAACTTTCATCCTAGAACATAGTTTAGGTGCCATTACCTCTTCAACTATAGTCATTTTTCTTTCGATTGCAAACGTAACCAGATTTTCAATGGTGTAATGGTTTAACATAGAAAACTTACCGTTGGCTCTAGATTCTAATATATCACTCCGATTTGCAAACGGATTTCACTGAAGCTGTAACTTTAATCCCAGAACATAGTTTAGGGGACATTACCTCTTCAACTATAGTCATTTTTCTTTCGATTGCAAACGTAACCAGATTTTCAATGGTGTAATGGTTTAACATAGAAAACTTACCGTTGGCTCTAGATTCTAATCTATCACTCCGATTTGCAAAAAGATTTCACTGAAGCTGTAACTTTCATCCTAGAACATAGTTTAGGTGCCATTACCTCTTCAACTATAGTCATTTTTCTTTCGATTGCAAACGTAACCAGTTTTTCAATGGTGTAATAGTTTAACATAGAAAACGTACCGTTGGCTCTAGATTCTAATCTATCACTCCGATTTGCAAACGGATTTCACTGAACCTGTAACTTTCATCCCAGAACATAGTTTAGGGGACATTACCTCTTCAACTATAGTCATTTTTCTTTCGATTGCAAACATAACCAGATTTTCAATGGTGTAATGGTTTAACATAGAAAACGTACCGTTGGCTCTAGATTCTAATCTATCACTCCGATTTGCAAACGGATTTCACTGAAGCTGTAACTTCCATCCCAGAACATAGTTTAGGGGACATTACCTCTTCAACTATAGTCATTTTTCTTTCGATTGCAAACGTAACCAGATTTTCAATGGTGTAATGGTTTAACATAGAAAACTTACCGTTGGCTCTAGATTCTAATCTATCACTCCGATTTGCAAACGGATTTCACTGAAGCTGTAACTTTCATCCCAGAACATAGTTTAGGGGACATTACCTCTTCAACTATACTCATTTTTCTTTCGATTGCAAACGTAACCAGTTTTTCAATGGTGTAATGGTTTAACATAGAAAACTTACCGTTGGCTCTAGATTCTAATCTATCACTCCGATTTGCAAACGGATTTCACTGAAGCTGTATTTTTCATCCCAGAACATAGTTTAGGGGCCATTACCTCTTCAACTATAGTCATTTTTCTTTCGATTGCAAACGTAACAAGTTTTTCAATGGTGTAATGGTTTAACAAAGAAAACGTACCGTTGGCTCTAGATTCTAATCTATCACTCCAATTTGCAAACGGATTTCACTGAAGCTGTAACTTTCATCCCAGAACATAGTTTAGGGGACATTACCTCTTCAACTATAGTCATTTTTCTTTCGATTGCAAACGTAACCAGTTTTTCAATGGTGTAATGGTTTAACATAGAAAACTTACAGTTGGCTCTAGATTCTAATCTATCACTCCGATTTTCAAAAAGATTTCACTGAAGCTGTAACTTTCATCCTAGAACATAGTTTAGGTGCCATTACCTCTTCAACTATAGTCATTTTTCTTTCGATTGCAAACGTAACCAGTTTTTCAATGGTGTAATAGTTTAACATAGAAAACGTACCGTTGGCTCTAGATTCTAATCTATCACTCCGATTTGCAAACGGATTTCACTGAACCTGTAACTTTCATCCCAGAACATAGTTTAGGGGACATTACCTCTTCAACTATAGTCATTTTTCTTTCGATTGCAAACATAACCAGATTTTCAATGGTGTAATGGTTTAACATAGAAAACGTACCGTTGGCTCTAGATTCTAATCTATCACTCCGATTTGCAAACGGATTTCACTGAAGCTGTAACTTCCATCCCAGAACATAGTTTAGGGGACATTACCTCTTCAACTATAGTCATTTTTCTTTCGATTGCAAACGTAACCAGATTTTCAATGGTGTAATGGTTTAACATAGAAAACTTACCGTTGGCTCTAGATTCTAATCTATCACTCCGATTTGCAAACGGATTTCACTGAAGCTGTAACTTTCATCCCAGAACATAGTTTAGGGGACATTACCTCTTCAACTATACTCATTTTTCTTTCGATTGCAAACGTAACCAGTTTTTCAATGGTGTAATGGTTTAACATAGAAAACTTACCGTTGGCTCTAGATTCTAATCTATCACTCCGATTTGCAAACGGATTTCACTGAAGCTGTATTTTTCATCCCAGAACATAGTTTAGGGGCCATTACCTCTTCAACTATAGTCATTTTTCTTTCGATTGCAAACGTAACAAGTTTTTCAATGGTGTAATGGTTTAACAAAGAAAACGTACCGTTGGCTCTAGATTCTAATCTATCACTCCGATTTGCAAACGGATTTCACTGAAGCTGTAACTTTCATCCCAGAACATAGTTTAGGGGACATTACCTCTTCAACTATAGTCATTTTTCTTTCGATTGCAAACGTAACCAGTTTTTCAATGGTGTAATGGTTTAACATAGAAAACTTACAGTTGGCTCTAGATTCTAATCTATTACTCCGATTTGCAAACGGATTTCACTGAAGCTGTATTTTTCATCCCAGAACATAGTTTAGGGGCCAATACCTCTTCAACTATAGTCATTTTTCTTTCGATTGCAAACGTAACCAGTTTTTTAATGGTGTAATGGTTTAACATAGAAAACTTACCGTTGGCTCTAGATTCTAATCTATCACTCCGATTTGCAAACGGATTTCACTGAAGCTGTATTTTTCATCCCAGAACATAGTTTAGGGGCCATTACCTCTTCAACTATAGTCATTTTTCTTTCGATTGTAAACGTAACCAGTTTTTCAGTGGTGGAATGGTTTAACATAGAAAACTTACCGTTGGCTCTAGATTCTAATCTATCACTCCGATTTGCAAACGGATTTCACTGAAGCTGTAACTTTCATCCCAAAACATAGTTTAGGGGGCATTACCTCTTCAACTATAGTAATTTTTCTTTCGATTGCAAACATAACCAGATTTTCAATGGTGTAATGGTTTAACATAGAAAACGTACCGTTGGCTCTAGATTCTAATCTATCACTCCGATTTGCAAACGGATTTCACTGAAGCTGTATTTTTCATCCCAGAACATAGTTTAGGGGCCATTACCTCTTCAACTATAGTAATTTTTCTTTCGATTGCAAACATAACCAGATTTTCAATGGTGTAATGGTTTAACATAGAAAACTTACCGTTGGCTCTAGATTCTAATCTATCACTCCGATTTGCAAACGGATTTCACTGAAGCTGTATTTTTCATCCCAGAACATAGTTTAGGGGCCATTACCTCTTCAACTATAGTCATTTTTCTTTCGATTGCAAACGTAACCAGTTTTTCAATGGTGTAATGGTTTAACATAGAAAACTTACCGTTGGCTCTAGATTCTAATCTATCACTCTGATTTGCAAACGGATTTCACTGAAGCTGTAACTTTCATCCCAAAACATAGTTTAGGGGACATTACCTCTTCAACTATAGTAATTTTTCTTTCGATTGCAATCATAACCAGATGTTCAATGGTGTAATGGTTTAACATAGAAAACGTACCGTTGGCTCTAGATTCTAATCTATCACTCCGATTTGCAAACGGATTTCACTGAAGCTGTAACTTTCATCCCAGAACATAGTTTAGGGGACATTACCTCTTCAACTATATTCATTTTTCTTTCGATTGCAAACGTAACCAGTTTTTCAATGGTGTAATGGTTTAACATAGAAAACTTACCGTTGGCTCTAGATTCTAATCTATCACTCCGATTTGCAAACGGATTTCACTGAAGCTGTAACTTTCATCCCAGAACATAGTTTAGGGGCCATTACCTCTTCAACTATAGTCATTTTTCTTTCGATTGCAAACGTAACCAGTTATTCAATGGTGTAATGGTTTAACATAGAAAACTTACCGTTGGCTCTAGATTCTAATCTATCACTCCGATTTGCAAACGGATTTCACTGAAGCTGTATTTTTCATCCCAGAACATAGTTTAGGGGCCATTACCTCTTCAACTATAGTCATTTTTCTTTCGATTGCAAACGTAACCAGTTTTTCAATGGTGTAATGGTTTAACATAGAAATTTTTCAATAAAATTAATGGAATTGGTTTAACATAGAAAACGTACCGTTGGCTCTAGATTCTAATCTATCACTCCGATTTGCAAACGGATTTCACTGAAGCTGTATCTTTCATCCCAGAACATAGTTTAGGGGCCATTACCTCTTCAACTATAGTCATTTTTCTTTCGATTGCAAACGTAACCAGTTTTTCAATGGTGTAATGGTTTAACATAGAAAACTCACCGTTGGCTCTAGATTCTAATCTATCACTCCGATTTGCAAACGGATTTCACTGAAGCTGTAACTTTCATCCTAGAACATAGTTTAGGGGCCATTACCTCTTCAACTATAGTCATTTTTCTTTCGATTGCAAACGTAACCAGTTTTTCAATGGTGTAATGGTTTAACATAGAAAACTTACCGTTGGCTCTAGATTCTAATCTATCACTCCGATTTGCAAACGGATTTCACTGAAGCTGTAACTTTCATCCCAGAACATAGTTTAGGGGACATTACCTCTTCAACTATAGTCATTTTTCTTTCGATTGCAAACGTAACCAGATTTTTAATGGTGTAATGGTTTAACATAGAAAACTTACCGTTGGCTCTAGATTCTAATCTATCACTCCGATTTGCAAACGGATTTCACTGAAGCTGTATTTTTCATCCCAGAACATAGTTTAGGGGCCATTACCTCTTCAACTATAGTCATTTTTCTTTCGATTGCAAACGTAACCAGTTTTTCAATGGTGTAATGGTTTAACATAGAAAACTTACCGTTGGCTCTAGATTGTAATCTATCACTCTGATTTGCAAACGGATTTCACTGAAGCTGTAACTTTCATCCCAAATCATAGTTTAGGGGACATTACCTCTTCAACTATAGTAATTTTTCTTTCGATTGCAAACATAACCAGATTTTCAATGGTGTAATGGTTTAACATAGAAAACTTACCGTTGGCTCTAGATTCTAATCTATCACTCCGATTTGCAAACGGATTTCACTGAAGCTGTAACTTTCATCCCAGAACATAGTTTAGGGGACATTACCTCTTCAACTATATTCATTTTTCTTTCGATTGCAAACGTAACCAGTTTTTCAATGGTGTAATGGTTTAACATAGAAAACTTACCGTTGGCTCTAGATTCTAATCTATCACTCCGATTTGCAAACGGATTTCACTGAAGCTGTAACTTTCATCCCAGAACATAGTTTAGGGGCCATTACCTCTTCAACTATAGTCATTTTTCTTTCGATTGCAAACGTAACCAGTTATTCAATGGTGTAATGGTTTAACATAGAAAACTTACCGTTGGCTCTAGATTCTAATCTATCACTCCGATTTGCAAACGGATTTCACTGAAGCTGTATTTTTCATCCCAGAACATAGTTTAGGGGCCATTACCTCTTCAACTATAGTCATTTTTCTTTCGATTGCAAACGTAACCAGTTTTTCAATGGTGTAATGGTTTAACATAGAAATTTTTCAATAAAATTAATGGAATTGGTTTAACATAGAAAACGTACCGTTGGCTCTAGATTCTAATCTATCACTCCGATTTGCAAACGGATTTCACTGAAGCTGTATCTTTCATCCCAGAACATAGTTTAGGGGCCATTACCTCTTCAACTATAGTCATTTTTCTTTCGATTGCAAACGTAACCAGTTTTTCAATGGTGTAATGGTTTAACATAGAAAACTCACCGTTGGCTCTAGATTCTAATCTATCACTCCGATTTGCAAACGGATTTCACTGAAGCTGTAACTTTCATCCTAGAACATAGTTTAGGGGCCATTACCTCTTCAACTATAGTCATTTTTCTTTCGATTGCAAACGTAACCAGTTTTTCAATGGTGTAATGGTTTAACATAGAAAACTTACCGTTGGCTCTAGATTCTAATCTATCACTCCGATTTGCAAACGGATTTCACTGAAGCTGTAACTTTCATCCCAGAACATAGTTTAGGGGACATTACCTCTTCAACTATAGTCATTTTTCTTTCGATTGCAAACGTAACCAGATTTTCAATGGTCTAATGGTTTAACATAGAAAACTTACCGTTGGCTCTAGATTCTAATCTATCACTCCGATTTGCAAAAAGATTTCACTGAAGCTGTAACTTTCATCCTAGAACATAGTTTAGGTGCCATTACCTCTTCAACTATAGTCATTTTTCTTTCGATTGCAAACGTAACCAGTTTTTCAATGGTGTAATGGTTTAACATAGAAAACTTACCGTTGGCTCTAGATTCTAATCTATCACTCTGATTTGCAAACGGATTTCACTGAAGCTGTAACTTTCATCCCAAAACATAGTTTAGGGGACATTACCTCTTCAACTATAGTAATTTTTCTTTCGATTGCAAACATAACCAGATTTTCAATGGTGTAATGGTTTAACATAGAAAACTTACCGTTGGCTCTAGATTCTAATCTATCACTCCGATTTGCAAACGGATTTCACTGAAGCTGTATTTTTCATCCCAGAACATAGTTTAGGGGCCATTACTTCTTCAACTATAGTCATTTTTCTTTCGATTGCAAACGTAACCAGTTTTTCAATGGTGTAATGGTTTAACATAGAAAACTTACCGTTGGCTCTAGACTCTAATCTATCACTCCGATTTGCAAACGGATTTCACTGAAGCTGTATTTTTCATCCCAGAACATAGTTTAGGGGCCATTACCTCTTCAACTATAGTAATTTTTCTTTCGATTGCAAACATAACCAGATTTTCAATGGTGTAATGGTTTAACATAGAAAACTTACCGTTGGCTCTAGATTCTAATCTATCACTCCGATTTGCAAACGGATTTCACTGAAGCTGTATTTTTCATCCCAGAACATAGTTTAGGGGCCATTACCTCTTCAACTATAGTCATTTTTCTTTCGATTGCAAACGTAACCAGTTTTTCAATGGTGTAATGGTTTAACATAGAAAACTTACCGTTGGCTCTAGATTCTAATCTATCACTCTGATTTGCAAACGGATTTCACTGAAGCTGTAACTTTCATCCCAAAACATAGTTTAGGGGACATTACCTCTTCAACTATAGTAATTTTTCTTTCGATTGCAATCATAACCAGATGTTCAATGGTGTAATGGTTTAACATAGAAAACGTACCGTTGGCTCTAGATTCTAATCTATCACTCCGATTTGCAAACGGATTTCACTGAAGCTGTAACTTTCATCCCAGAACATAGTTTAGGGGACATTACCTCTTCAACTATATTCATTTTTCTTTCGATTGCAAACGTAACCAGTTTTTCAATGGTGTAATGGTTTAACATAGAAAACTTACCGTTGGCTCTAGATTCTAATCTATCACTCCGATTTGCAAACGGATTTCACTGAAGCTGTAACTTTCATCCCAGAACATAGTTTAGGGGCCATTACCTCTTCAACTATAGTCATTTTTCTTTCGATTGCAAACGTAACCAGTTATTCAATGGTGTAATGGTTTAACATAGAAAACTTACCGTTGGCTCTAGATTCTAATCTATCACTCCGATTTGCAAACGGATTTCACTGAAGCTGTATTTTTCATCCCAGAACATAGTTTAGGGGCCATTACCTCTTCAACTATAGTCATTTTTCTTTCGATTGCAAACGTAACCAGTTTTTCAATGGTGTAATGGTTTAACATAGAAATTTTTCAATAAAATTAATGGAATTGGTTTAACATAGAAAACGTACCGTTGGCTCTAGATTCTAATCTATCACTCCGATTTGCAAACGGATTTCACTGAAGCTGTATCTTTCATCCCAGAACATAGTTTAGGGGCCATTACCTCTTCAACTATAGTCATTTTTCTTTCGATTGCAAACGTAACCAGTTTTTCAATGGTGTAATGGTTTAACATAGAAAACTCACCGTTGGCTCTAGATTCTAATCTATCACTCCGATTTGCAAACGGATTTCACTGAAGCTGTATTTTTCATCCCAGAACATAGTTTAGGGGCCATTACCTCTTCAACTATAGTCATTTTTCTTTCGATTGCAAACGTAACCAGTTTTTCAATGGTGTAATGGTTTAACATAGAAAACTTACCGTTGGCTCTAGATTCTAATCTATCACTCCGATTTGCAAACGGATTTCACTGAAGCTGTAACTTTCATCCCAGAACATAGTTTAGGGGACATTACCTCTTCAACTATAGTCATTTTTCTTTCGATTGCAAACGTAACCAGATTTTTAATGGTGTAATGGTTTAACATAGAAAACTTACCGTTGGCTCTAGATTCTAATCTATCACTCCGATTTGCAAACGGATTTCACTGAAGCTGTATTTTTCATCCCAGAACATAGTTTAGGGGCCATTACCTCTTCAACTATAGTCATTTTTCTTTCGATTGCAAACGTAACCAGTTTTTCAATGGTGTAATGGTTTAACATAGAAAACTTACCGTTGGCTCTAGATTGTAATCTATCACTCTGATTTGCAAACGGATTTCACTGAAGCTGTAACTTTCATCCCAAATCATAGTTTAGGGGACATTACCTCTTCAACTATAGTAATTTTTCTTTCGATTGCAAACATAACCAGATTTTCAATGGTGTAATGGTTTAACATAGAAAACTTACCGTTGGCTCTAGATTCTAATCTATCACTCCGATTTGCAAACGGATTTCACTGAAGCTGTAACTTTCATCCCAGAACATAGTTTAGGGGACATTACCTCTTCAACTATATTCATTTTTCTTTCGATTGCAAACGTAACCAGTTTTTCAATGGTGTAATGGTTTAACATAGAAAACTTACCGTTGGCTCTAGATTCTAATCTATCACTCCGATTTGCAAACGGATTTCACTGAAGCTGTAACTTTCATCCCAGAACATAGTTTAGGGGCCATTACCTCTTCAACTATAGTCATTTTTCTTTCGATTGCAAACGTAACCAGTTATTCAATGGTGTAATGGTTTAACATAGAAAACTTACCGTTGGCTCTAGATTCTAATCTATCACTCCGATTTGCAAACGGATTTCACTGAAGCTGTATTTTTCATCCCAGAACATAGTTTAGGGGCCATTACCTCTTCAACTATAGTCATTTTTCTTTCGATTGCAAACGTAACCAGTTTTTCAATGGTGTAATGGTTTAACATAGAAATTTTTCAATAAAATTAATGGAATTGGTTTAACATAGAAAACGTACCGTTGGCTCTAGATTCTAATCTATCACTCCGATTTGCAAACGGATTTCACTGAAGCTGTATCTTTCATCCCAGAACATAGTTTAGGGGCCATTACCTCTTCAACTATAGTCATTTTTCTTTCGATTGCAAACGTAACCAGTTTTTCAATGGTGTAATGGTTTAACATAGAAAACTCACCGTTGGCTCTAGATTCTAATCTATCACTCCGATTTGCAAACGGATTTCACTGAAGCTGTAACTTTCATCCTAGAACATAGTTTAGGGGCCATTACCTCTTCAACTATAGTCATTTTTCTTTCGATTGCAAACGTAACCAGTTTTTCAATGGTGTAATGGTTTAACATAGAAAACTTACCGTTGGCTCTAGATTCTAATCTATCACTCCGATTTGCAAACGGATTTCACTGAAGCTGTAACTTTCATCCCAGAACATAGTTTAGGGGACATTACCTCTTCAACTATAGTCATTTTTCTTTCGATTGCAAACGTAACCAGATTTTCAATGGTCTAATGGTTTAACATAGAAAACTTACCGTTGGCTCTAGATTCTAATCTATCACTCCGATTTGCAAAAAGATTTCACTGAAGCTGTAACTTTCATCCTAGAACATAGTTTAGGTGCCATTACCTCTTCAACTATAGTCATTTTTCTTTCGATTGCAAACGTAACCAGTTTTTCAATGGTGTAATGGTTTAACATAGAAAACTTACCGTTGGCTCTAGATTCTAATCTATCACTCTGATTTGCAAACGGATTTCACTGAAGCTGTAACTTTCATCCCAAAACATAGTTTAGGGGACATTACCTCTTCAACTATAGTAATTTTTCTTTCGATTGCAAACATAACCAGATTTTCAATGGTGTAATGGTTTAACATAGAAAACTTACCGTTGGCTCTAGATTCTAATCTATCACTCCGATTTGCAAACGGATTTCACTGAAGCTGTATTTTTCATCCCAGAACATAGTTTAGGGGCCATTACTTCTTCAACTATAGTCATTTTTCTTTCGATTGCAAACGTAACCAGTTTTTCAATGGTGTAATGGTTTAACATAGAAAACTTACCGTTGGCTCTAGACTCTAATCTATCACTCCGATTTGCAAACGGATTTCACTGAAGCTGTATTTTTCATCCCAGAACATAGTTTAGGGGCCATTACCTCTTCAACTATAGTAATTTTTCTTTCGATTGCAAACATAACCAGATTTTCAATGGTGTAATGGTTTAACATAGAAAACTTACCGTTGGCTCTAGATTCTAATCTATCACTCCGATTTGCAAACGGATTTCACTGAAGCTGTATTTTTCATCCCAGAACATAGTTTAGGGGCCATTACCTCTTCAACTATAGTCATTTTTCTTTCGATTGCAAACGTAACCAGTTTTTCAATGGTGTAATGGTTTAACATAGAAAACTTACCGTTGGCTCTAGATTCTAATCTATCACTCTGATTTGCAAACGGATTTCACTGAAGCTGTAACTTTCATCCCAAAACATAGTTTAGGGGACATTACCTCTTCAACTATAGTAATTTTTCTTTCGATTGCAATCATAACCAGATGTTCAATGGTGTAATGGTTTAACATAGAAAACGTACCGTTGGCTCTAGATTCTAATCTATCACTCCGATTTGCAAACGGATTTCACTGAAGCTGTAACTTTCATCCCAGAACATAGTTTAGGGGACATTACCTCTTCAACTATATTCATTTTTCTTTCGATTGCAAACGTAACCAGTTTTTCAATGGTGTAATGGTTTAACATAGAAAACTTACCGTTGGCTCTAGATTCTAATCTATCACTCCGATTTGCAAACGGATTTCACTGAAGCTGTAACTTTCATCCCAGAACATAGTTTAGGGGCCATTACCTCTTCAACTATAGTCATTTTTCTTTCGATTGCAAACGTAACCAGTTATTCAATGGTGTAATGGTTTAACATAGAAAACTCACCGTTGGCTCTAGATTCTAATCTATCACTCCGATTTGCAAACGGATTTCACTGAAGCTGTAACTTTCATCCTAGAACATAGTTTAGGGGCCATTACCTCTTCAACTATAGTCATTTTTCTTTCGATTGCAAACGTAACCAGTTTTTCAATGGTGTAATGGTTTAACATAGAAAACTTACAGTTGGCTCTAGATTCTAATCTATCACTCCGATTTTCAAAAAGATTTCACTGAAGCTGTAACTTTCATCCTAGAACATAGTTTAGGTGCCATTACCTCTTCAACTATAGTCATTTTTCTTTCGATTGCAAACGTAACCAGATTTTCAATGGTGTAATGGTTTAACATAGAAAACTTACCGTTGGCTCTAGATTCTAATATATCACTCCGATTTGCAAACGGATTTCACTGAAGCTGTAACTTTAATCCCAGAACATAGTTTAGGGGACATTACCTCTTCAACTATAGTCATTTTTCTTTCGATTGCAAACGTAACCAGATTTTCAATGGTGTAATGGTTTAACATAGAAAACTTACCGTTGGCTCTAGATTCTAATCTATCACTCCGATTTGCAAAAAGATTTCACTGAAGCTGTAACTTTCATCCTAGAACATAGTTTAGGTGCCATTACCTCTTCAACTATAGTCATTTTTCTTTCGATTGCAAACGTAACCAGTTTTTCAATGGTGTAATAGTTTAACATAGAAAACGTACCGTTGGCTCTAGATTCTAATCTATCACTCCGATTTGCAAACGGATTTCACTGAACCTGTAACTTTCATCCCAGAACATAGTTTAGGGGACATTACCTCTTCAACTATAGTCATTTTTCTTTCGATTGCAAACATAACCAGATTTTCAATGGTGTAATGGTTTAACATAGAAAACGTACCGTTGGCTCTAGATTCTAATCTATCACTCCGATTTGCAAACGGATTTCACTGAAGCTGTAACTTCCATCCCAGAACATAGTTTAGGGGACATTACCTCTTCAACTATAGTCATTTTTCTTTCGATTGCAAACGTAACCAGATTTTCAATGGTGTAATGGTTTAACATAGAAAACTTACCGTTGGCTCTAGATTCTAATCTATCACTCCGATTTGCAAACGGATTTCACTGAAGCTGTAACTTTCATCCCAGAACATAGTTTAGGGGACATTACCTCTTCAACTATACTCATTTTTCTTTCGATTGCAAACGTAACCAGTTTTTCAATGGTGTAATGGTTTAACATAGAAAACTTACCGTTGGCTCTAGATTCTAATCTATCACTCCGATTTGCAAACGGATTTCACTGAAGCTGTATTTTTCATCCCAGAACATAGTTTAGGGGCCATTACCTCTTCAACTATAGTCATTTTTCTTTCGATTGCAAACGTAACAAGTTTTTCAATGGTGTAATGGTTTAACAAAGAAAACGTACCGTTGGCTCTAGATTCTAATCTATCACTCCGATTTGCAAACGGATTTCACTGAAGCTGTAACTTTCATCCCAGAACATAGTTTAGGGGACATTACCTCTTCAACTATAGTCATTTTTCTTTCGATTGCAAACGTAACCAGTTTTTCAATGGTGTAATGGTTTAACATAGAAAACTTACAGTTGGCTCTAGATTCTAATCTATCACTCCGATTTTCAAAAAGATTTCACTGAAGCTGTAACTTTCATCCTAGAACATAGTTTAGGTGCCATTACCTCTTCAACTATAGTCATTTTTCTTTCGATTGCAAACGTAACCAGTTTTTCAATGGTGTAATAGTTTAACATAGAAAACGTACCGTTGGCTCTAGATTCTAATCTATCACTCCGATTTGCAAACGGATTTCACTGAACCTGTAACTTTCATCCCAGAACATAGTTTAGGGGACATTACCTCTTCAACTATAGTCATTTTTCTTTCGATTGCAAACATAACCAGATTTTCAATGGTGTAATGGTTTAACATAGAAAACGTACCGTTGGCTCTAGATTCTAATCTATCACTCCGATTTGCAAACGGATTTCACTGAAGCTGTAACTTCCATCCCAGAACATAGTTTAGGGGACATTACCTCTTCAACTATAGTCATTTTTCTTTCGATTGCAAACGTAACCAGATTTTCAATGGTGTAATGGTTTAACATAGAAAACTTACCGTTGGCTCTAGATTCTAATCTATCACTCCGATTTGCAAACGGATTTCACTGAAGCTGTAACTTTCATCCCAGAACATAGTTTAGGGGACATTACCTCTTCAACTATACTCATTTTTCTTTCGATTGCAAACGTAACCAGTTTTTCAATGGTGTAATGGTTTAACATAGAAAACTTACCGTTGGCTCTAGATTCTAATCTATCACTCCGATTTGCAAACGGATTTCACTGAAGCTGTATTTTTCATCCCAGAACATAGTTTAGGGGCCATTACCTCTTCAACTATAGTCATTTTTCTTTCGATTGCAAACGTAACAAGTTTTTCAATGGTGTAATGGTTTAACAAAGAAAACGTACCGTTGGCTCTAGATTCTAATCTATCACTCCGATTTGCAAACGGATTTCACTGAAGCTGTAACTTTCATCCCAGAACATAGTTTAGGGGACATTACCTCTTCAACTATAGTCATTTTTCTTTCGATTGCAAACGTAACCAGTTTTTCAATGGTGTAATGGTTTAACATAGAAAACTTACAGTTGGCTCTAGATTCTAATCTATTACTCCGATTTGCAAACGGATTTCACTGAAGCTGTATTTTTCATCCCAGAACATAGTTTAGGGGCCAATACCTCTTCAACTATAGTCATTTTTCTTTCGATTGCAAACGTAACCAGTTTTTTAATGGTGTAATGGTTTAACATAGAAAACTTACCGTTGGCTCTAGATTCTAATCTATCACTCCGATTTGCAAACGGATTTCACTGAAGCTGTATTTTTCATCCCAGAACATAGTTTAGGGGCCATTACCTCTTCAACTATAGTCATTTTTCTTTCGATTGTAAACGTAACCAGTTTTTCAGTGGTGGAATGGTTTAACATAGAAAACTTACCGTTGGCTCTAGATTCTAATCTATCACTCCGATTTGCAAACGGATTTCACTGAAGCTGTAACTTTCATCCCAAAACATAGTTTAGGGGGCATTACCTCTTCAACTATAGTAATTTTTCTTTCGATTGCAAACATAACCAGATTTTCAATGGTGTAATGGTTTAACATAGAAAACGTACCGTTGGCTCTAGATTCTAATCTATCACTCCGATTTGCAAACGGATTTCACTGAAGCTGTAACTTTCATCCCAGAACATAGTTTAGGGGCCATTACTTCTTCAACTATAGTCATTTTTCTTTCGATTGCAAACGTAACCAGTTTTTCAATGGTGTAATGGTTTAACATAGAAAACTTACCGTTGGCTCTAGATTCTAATCTATCACTCTGATTTGCAAACGGATTTCACTGAAGCTGTTACTTTCATCCCAGAACATAGTTTAGGGGCCATTACTTCTTCAACTATAGTCATTTTTCTTTCGATTGCAAACGTAACCAGTTTTTCAATGGTGTAATGGTTTAACATAGAAAACTTACCGTTGGCTCTAGATTCTAATCTATCACTCCGATTTGCAAACGGATTTCACTGAAGCTGTAACTTTCATCCCAGAACATAGTTTAGGGGCCATTACTTCTTCAACTATAGTCATTTTTCTTTCGATTGCAAACGTAACCAGTTTTTCAATGGTGTAATGGTTTAACATAGAAAACTTACCGTTGGCTCTAGATTCTAATCTATCACTCCGATTTGCAAACGGATTTCACTGAAGCTGTAACTTTCATCCCAGAACATAGTTTAGGGGCCATTACTTCTTCAACTATAGTCATTTTTCTTTCGTTCCAAGGGTGTTTATTAAAATTAAAATACAAAGTATTATACATATGCCCCACATGTGGGGAATTTCACATGAAACTTTTAAAGTCGATAACATTAACATTGAGTCTGTATTGTCCGGGCTAATACTATAGTCTAAGTTTAGATAAAGAGGTAGACTATACAGAAGCACATGAAACATAATATAAAACTACTTAAGGGGTAAGGGAAGGGAGGGAGAGAAGGGGAGGGAGGGGTAGTGGGATGAGAGGTGGCACCATAGGTGGGGATTCCACTTCATGTCAATGGTGCCTACCAGTGGAAAAGGGTAGGGTGGAAGGAAGGGTCGAGGGACCAGAAAGGGGTCCCGGGGAGAAGGGGATTTAAGTTGAGTTGGTGCATAAAACAGGTAAACGGTGCACACCTTTAAGGATGGGCTAACCTCCTAGGAATAGCTTAATGATAAAATGAGATTCCGTCCCGCCCCGCCACACAACACCACACAAACCAGAACTCCACAGTTCTACTAGACTCCTAGATCCCAACAATTATGTTAGAATGAATGTAAGACGTGTGATAGACCCATGTTCGCCTGCCATTCAATCCATGGGTCCCAGATTTTAAAGAAGGTCTCCATGTTATCGAAAATTTTGTTCCGAATTTGTTCCGACACCATTGTCTTATTAAGTTCATTAAAAACTGTCTCTACATGAAGGGACTCCCTCTTCCACTGAGCCGCTAAGTGTCTTTTTGCTTGTGATGCTATGAATTGCACTAATTTGTGAACAGGATATTTAAATGAGCTGGGTCTGTTACCTAGTAAAAGCACTGAGGGGTCTAGATCATTTTGTATATGCAAAATAAGTTTGGTTTTATTCCAGATGCCCCTCCAAAAGGTTTGTGCTCTAGGACAAGACCACCACACATGCCAAATATCAGCAGGTTGAGAGCAATTGCGAAAACACAGAGGTGAGAAGAGAGGGTTAAACATATGGAGTCTCTTTGGGGTGTAATAGACCCGATGTAGTAGTTTCAGCGAGGTCTCGATAGATGAGTGGAAGAGAGAGCCCCTAGTCAGCGTGGAACAACAATGGGCCCATTTGGCCTCGGACAGCTCGATTCCAGAGTCCCTCTCCCAATCCAGCTGGCATTTAAGTTTGCCATCTATAACCGGATGAGAGAGAAGGGAGTACAAGTGAGAGAGAAAGCCTCTATCAAGAAGCTGATTCTTGCATCTGACCTCGAATGGCGAATACATTAGTATCTCGCCGCTGGGGTCGAGCTTAAGCAAAAATCGGAATATGGTGTCTAAGTTAGTCCATTCTTCCCGTGGGACCTTGTGGGCCTTAATAAAGTGAGTGGGTTTAGAGATTTTAAAGGCAGAAAGGAATTTACCCACGGTTGTCAGGCCTTTTTGGGTCCACCATTTATATGTAATTGAATTTAGGCCTAATGGGAAATCTGGGTTCCGAAAAATCCTGGTCATACAGGAAATGGGAGACTGTAGAGCATGGAGAAATCTCAGCTTAGTCCACAGACTCAAAGAATATGCTGATAAGGGAGAGGATTGTTTAATTTTCATGACAGGGATAGTTCTTGCCCACATCGCTCCAGCAAGAGACAGTGGGGCCATAAGGGAGGACTCAATATCTACCCAGATGGGGGCTTCCCATGGATTGGCATTAGCTTGGGCCAGTTGAGAAATTCGGGCAGCCTTATAATTATTATTATTATTATTATTATTATTTAGTATTTATATAGCGCCGACATATTACGCAGCGCTGTACAGTGTATATATATATATATATATATATATATATCTTGTCATACTATAATAATTATAATATAGTGGGGCATTGAGGCCCCCAAGGTCTCTAGGTCTAGCCAATGTCAGATACTTGATTCTCGACTTCCTGTTTCTCCAAATGAATCTCTGAGTAAGAGTCTGGAGGCGTGTTATCGGACCCCTAGTGATTGGAATTGGCAATGCTCTGAATAAATACAAGAGCCTAGGAAGGAGCGTCATACGAACTGCTGACACTCTGCCCAACATGGATATGGGATATTTGGCCCAGGATTCTAGGTCCTGGGACAATTTATTGTATAGCTGGGGATAATTGGTGGAATACAATTTGGTTGGGTCTACCGTAAGTTTTACCCCCAGATACTTCAAGTAATGGGGCTGGTACTGAAGTCCCAAAGAGGTGGCTAGTTGAGATGCCTGTGACTGGGGCATATTCATGACCATCAGCTCCGATTTCTCAAGGTTTAAAGAGAGACCGGAAAAGGGAGAGAACTCTTTAATTAGTGCTAGAAGTTTCGGGATAGATGTATGGGGGGACGTCAGGGTCAGCAATAGATCGTCTGCAAATAGGGAAAGCTTGTATTCCCTAGCAGCCACCCTCACACCTTTGATTTCAGGCTCTCTCCGGATCATTTCTGCCAGGGGTTCCATGACCAGCGCAAAAATGGCTGGTGAAAGAGGGCACCCCTGTCTCGTCCCCCGGTGAATTGTGAATGACTCTTTGGTCGTGGCGGGCATTTTTAGGGACGCGGAGGGGTGAGAGTAAATAGCTGAAATAGCCTTAATAAAGTTTCCCCCCAGCCCGAACCTCTGCAGGACCGCCAACATGTATGGCCACTTGATAAGGTCAAAAGCCTTCTCCATATCAAGAGCCAATGTGGCCATACATGTAGCGGCCCCCCTACAGTGATATTGAAGGTTAACAATTTTTCTAATATTGTCGGGGGCTTGGCGTTTGGGAATAAAACCCACTTGGTCACGATGAATTAAGGCAGGGAGAACGCCATTAAGCCTTTCAGCTAAAATGGAGGTAAAGATTTTATAATCAATGCCCAAAAGGGATATGGGACGATAATTTTTAATCAGGAGGGGGTCTCGTTGGGGTTTGGGAATCACAACTATGGATGAAGAGAGAAACTCAGGAGGTGGTGAGTTTCCCTTCATGATGTGGTTATAAAATTTTAGGAGGTGTGGGGCCAAATTTGCTTCATATTTTTTGTAATAGAGAGCGGTAAAACCGTCCGGACCGGGTGCTTTGGATCTCTTAAGCTTTTTAATGGCAAGGTGAAGTTCCTCCATTGAAACATCAGAGCTGATGGCCACCCCGGCTTCCAACGTCAGGGAGCGGTTAATGGAGCGATCAAGGAAGGCTTGTCTTTGTTGGGCATTAAGGGATGGGTTATCGTCGCTGTATAGACGACTGTAGTAGTCAGAGAAGGCTTTGTAGATTTTATCGGGGTTAGCCGTGATGTCACCCTTTTTATCTCTGACTCTAAGGACGTGGTTTATTGTCTGCTGGGACCTCAGCTTAGCCGCCAGCCACCTCTTGGGTTTATTTATTTGATCATAGGCGGTGGCTGCCGTCCATCTCAGGGCCTTTTCAGATTCGGAATCAAGAATTGCGTTCAATTGTAATTGTAGGTCGTTGATTAATTTAAGACAGTATCTTGAGGGGCGTGTTTGGTTTGCCAAGTGAAGCTTGTGAATCTTATATTCTAAATTGGACACTATCACGGCTCGGTCCTTTTTAAATTGGGAAGCCAGTTGAATAAAGGTGCCTCTAATGACCGCTTTATGAGCTAGCCAAACGGTGGCAGGGGAAACTTCGGAAGTTGCATTGATATCGAAGTAATCTGACATTGAGGATTCTATCTTGCTATTGATGTCGGGATTGTGGAGAAGGATTCATTTAGTCTCCAAGGTGCCTTTTGGAGTTTAGGGGTGAGAGTGGTCAGGGACAACAATACCGGGTCGTGGTCCGACCAGGGGCATAACAAGTTCCTTGCATATATTAGGGACGACGTACATGAAAGGGAAATTAATATAAGGTCGATCCTGGCATATGAATTGTGGGGGATTGACATATGGGTGTAGCCTCTCTTGTTCCCATTGAACTCTCTCCAGGAATCCAGAAGGGAGTGGCGTTTCAAAAGATCATTAAAGTAGCGAGTTGTTTTTTTAGCTACCGATGGTCTTTGTGGGTGGGTCCTATCTATAGAATCATTAGGAGCCAAATTGAAGTCTCCCGCCCAGACCAAGGTATCAAATTTAAGAGTCAGCAGAATATCCGATATTTCAGACATAGTATTAAGATTAGATTCGGGGGGGGGGGGGGGGCATACATATTCACTATACAGAGACTTTTACCCTGGTGTGATCCTAATAAGATAACATAGGTGCCCTCTGAATCCCTGAGAATAGAAGATGGTTCAAAAGGAAAGGAGTTAGCCAATAGAATGGCCACTCCTCTTTGTTTTTTATGATAATTTGAGAGGTACACCCGTCTAAAACGATGATGGAAAAACTTGGGACAAGCTTTATCCACAAAATGAGTCTCCTGAAGGCATATTACCTCAGGAGCCGACCTCATCAATTCCCGGAGGGCTTTCTTCCTCTTCTGGGGAGAGTTCAAGCCCCTAACATTGTGAGAAACAATATTACAAGGCCTGGAGGTCATATTGGGAGAACAGATATACTCAGGTAAAAAACTGTGGCAGGGCATAAGGGACTATTTTTACCAGCCAGGTAGGTCGCCCATCCAGTCATGCACTGAGAAAGTAAGAACTCAACTTGGGTAGTAGGGGGGGAAAACAGAGGTGAAAAACTCCTGCATCCCGGGTAGGGAGGAGTAGCACAATCGTGCGTGGATAGCGTGTGGAGCAGGGGCAGCACAATAAGTGCCAGCCCGGCCCCAGGCACCATCCTGGGAAGGGGGGACAACAGTAGTGAGCCACACCCGATTCGCCATTAGCTTTTCACCTTTAGGCCGGGACCCGCACCCAGAGGCCAAATCTGGATCATAGGCCGGAGGTCAACCAACCTCCTGGAAATTTAGATGAGGGCCCCAAAGCGCTAGTCGCGGCCAAAAGAGAAAGGTCCAAAACTTTTCGCAAAAAAACATGTAACATTAAATGTAACTTAGTAAAGGTACTGTTAAAAGTTCACAACACTAAGTATGATCAAAAACTGTAATATGCACCCAACCTTGGCATTTAGTTCACAGTTACTTGGGGGGTTCTCCAGGGCAAGATATAGTTCCAGGCACATCAGTGGAAACCCCGAGAAAACTCAAGCGATAAAACTCTTCAGTGTCCCAACATCATAAAGGGGACACCCCAGAATCAACATTTTTTCCTCCGAAGAACCCAACGGGGATCTCCCTAAACTGCAGTGTCATCAAGAAAAGGCGACAGCCACTCCCACATCATAAAGGGGAGAGGTGGCCACAGGTCACCAAAGTAGGGGCCTCCAAAGGGGCCATCAGACGCCAATAGATTTCAGGTGGGACTGCTCAAGGAACAGCATCCATGTCAAGAGCCCTTGGTCTGAAGGACGAGCCTCTAGCTGTGGACCATTGAGTGGCTGGCCCCTCGGTACGTTGCTGCCTCAGGGACTGCCGCGGGGCAGTCGGGACGGTGAAAGGAATGGCTGCCTCCCGAAGTGCCTTTGCTGCCTCTTCCAGGCGCTTGCAAGTGTAAGTTTTGTTGTTGATTTTAAAAGACAGCATAAATGGAAATCCCCATTTGTAGCGAATAGCTTTTTGTTGAAGCACCAAGGTATATGGACGCATTGCTCTCCTTTTGAGGATAGTGATGGGAGCGAGATCCGCAAAGATTTGAACTGAAGTGGGGACCCCCGGAAGGGCCGTTAAATCTCGGGCTGCCAGAAGTAGTTTGTCCCTAGCGTCCTCTGAGGCTAGCTTGGCAATAATGTCTCTTGGTAGTTCCGGGTTGCGAGGTTTAGCCAGGGAGTGGTGAATCCGGACCACCCTAAGGAGGGAGGGATCCATCTGAGAAAGTAATGACCCGAAAAGGTTTGTGGCTACTGACTCTAGATCCAGAAAAGATTCAGGAAGGCCCCTTATCCGGACATTTGCCCGCCTGCTCCTATTCTCCAGGTCCTCCAGTTTGGCTTCAGCTTGATCTAATCTGTCATCATGATCGTCCAGTTGTGCTCTGTCTTCATTAATGGCCGCGACAATTTCGTCAGATTGTTTCTCAAGGACATCGACCCTCTGCCCAATATCGTTTATTTGTTCTGACAATTCTTGTACCGCATCCCGGAGTTCTTCCTTAAAGACTTTCCTCATCATTGCCATCAGATCTGTGGTGGTGAGCGTCTGAGGGAGTGATAGGACCTGTCCATCCCCATCATGCGGATAGCCTTGATCTGAATGCGGAGGTGAAGACGCATTGTCATGCAGATAGTCATGGGTCTGATGCGTATTTTCTTCCGCATTGGAGGCCATGTCTTCATGCGCATGCTCAGCCGCCTGACGCGTATCTTCATGCGACCCTTTTGCCCTGTCAGAGGACGAACGCGTACGTTCATGTGTGTGATGCGTATTTTTGTACGCATGGGTCGCGGCGGAGGTCCCACGCACTACAGGGTCCCCTGAGGTCTCGAGCGCTCGTTTTGGGGTCTTATGGGTAGGGGGGAGGTAGGGGTCCCCTCCTGATGCCCCCGGACTAGCTGAGTTCCCTGGGTGGTGAGGGGCTCCGCTCCGTGAGGTGCCTGGGCCTTCTCCATGCTGGGACTTGTCGGCCATTTTAGAGTATGTCCTTCTGAATCTCAGAGGAGAAAGAAGGGGTCTAGAGACGGGGCGGCTTCTTATGGGGTACTCGCAAGGGGTCCCAAGCATACCTGGAGTCCTTAGACAGCAGTTGGTGCAGGTCCAGCTCGAAAATATCGCTTTTGATAGGCTGAAATCAGGTGTGGTAGAAGGAGCTCAGCAGAGATGCATCCTTCTTGGCAGAGCCTCACTAGCGCCCCCCGTCATTTTTCTTTCGATTGCAAACGTAACCAGTTTTTCAATGGTGTAATGGTTTAACATAGAAAACTTACCGTTGGCTCTAGATTCTAATCTATCACTCCGATTTGCAAACGGATTTCACTGAAGCTGTAACTTTCATCCCAGAACATAGTTTAGGGGCCATTACTTCTTCAACTATAGTCATTTTTCTTTCGATTGCAATTGTAAGCAATTTTTCAATGGTGTAATGGTTTAACATAGAAAACTTACTGTTGGCTCTAGATTCTAATCTATCACTCCGATTTGCAAACAGATTTCACTGAAGCTGTAACTTTCATCCCAGAACATAGTTTAGGGGCCATTACTTCTTCAACTATAGTCATTTTTCTTTCAATTGCAAACGTAACCAGTTTTTCAATGGTGTAATGGTTTAACATAAAAAACTTACCGTTGGCTCTAGATTCTAATCTATCACTCCGATTTGCAAACGGATTTCACTGAAGCTGTAAATTTCATCCCAGAACATAGTTTAGGGGCCATTACTTCTTCAACTATAGTCATTTTTCTTTCGATTGCAAACGTAACCAGTTTTTCAATGGTGTAATGGTTTAACATAGAAAATTTACCGTTGGTTCTAGATTCTAATCTATCACTCCGATTTGCAAACGGATTTCACTGAAGCTCTAACTTTCATCCCAGAACATAGTTTAGGGGCCATTACTTCTTCAACTATAGTCATTTTTCTTTCAATTGCAAACGTAACCAGTTTTTCAATGGTGTAATGGTTTAACATAGAAAACTTACCGTTGGCTCTAGATTCTAATCTATCACTCCGATTTGAAAACGGATTTCACTGAAGCTGTAACTTTCATCCCAGAACATAGTTTAGGGGCCATTACTTCTTCAACTATAGTCATTTTTCTTTCGTTTCAAGGGTGTTTATTGAAAGGAAAATGCACAATACAAAAAATTACAACTTCAATCAACATCAAGTACCCCACATGGGGGAAATAGCATGTTAGCAGTCAAATAAATTGTATGCATTATATATGTAAATAGCATCTAATAACAAGTATTAACTTGAAAAAGCATGTGAATCTTCCTTAGTATATATGGGGGGGGAGGGGGTAAAGGAAAAAGGGGGAAGGGTAAGTGTCAGAACAGTCAGGGCCGAGGGTGGGGGTACCACATCATTCCGACCGACCCCGAACTGAGCCGACAATGGGGAGCAGAAGGGAAAAAATTAGGGATAATAAGGCAGGGGGACAGGGGAAAACATATAGTGCCAATTAAACATATTAACTTTTCTTGTCCTGATACTGATTTCCCTGATGACCTTAATACAATTCAAACAAGTGATGTCCACATCCTGAGGCCTAGAATGAATGCAGAGTGTAAGAGAGACCTTGGTTTTCTTGCCACGTGATCCATTTGTCCCATATCTTAAAAAAATTGTCCATCCTATCATACAGCTTAGCAAGAATGTGCTCTGATTGCATCGTTTCGTTTAGGGACTGGAAAACAGCATTTACTTGTAGGGATGAGGTCCTCCATTTTAAGGCTAAGTGTCTTTTGGCCTGAGCCATGATAAATTGAATGAATTTGTGGGGGGCATGAGGTAAGCCTGAAGGTTTGTTGCCTAAAAGTGCTATCGTGGGATCAAATGGTATAGATTTACCTATAATTAGTTCTAGCTTGTCCCATATTCTCTTCCAATATGCTTTAGCTTTCGGGCAGTCCCACCATATGTGCCACATGTCGGCCTTCGCCAGACATCCTCTGAAGCACGTGTCAGGTTGCGAAGCAGAGAATAAATGTATCCTAGCGGGGGTGTAGTATACCCTATGTAATAGTTTGATAGAGGTCTCTATTGACGAGTAAAAAAGACTGTTCTTGGTTAACTGAGTGAAGCAATGTGACCATTTTACATCTGATAAATCTGTAGAGCAATCTTTTTCCCAGTCAGTCTGACACTTTAGTTTAGGAGCCATATCGTGGTATAGCAGAGTTGTGTAAATTTCAGAGATGAATCCTTTGTCTAATGAGCGACCTCTACACCTAACTTCAAAGGGAGTATATATTAATGTTTCGCTGTCTTTGTCTAACGTTTTTAGAAATTGAAAAATCAAATTGGTTCTGAAGTGCTCAGTCGGTGGGACTGCAAAATTTTCACGGAAAGCTGACATAGACATTATCTTAAATGCTCTCAGGAATTTGCCTAGAAAGACCAGACCGTTGTTATACCACCATTTAAATGAACTCGTGATGTGGCCCTGGGGAAAATCTGGATTTCTAAGTATGTGTGTCATGCACGATACTGGGGCTTACAGGCCGTAGGTATATCTATATTTCTGCCAAAGTTTGAAGGAATGGGCAGAGGTGGGAGACACCTTATTGATTGCTTGGTAAGGAATTTTGGTTGCCCACATAATGGCAGGCATAGATAGTGGTAGTAGTAGTTGTGTTTCGAGGTCTACCCACAGTGGTGCTGCTGTTCCTGCATTAACCACAGCTAGTTGAGTTATATGGGCAGCAACATAATAGAGCCAGAGGTCGGGCGCTCCGAGTCCACCCTTGTCTTTGGGTCTCGTTAGCGTAGCGTATTTGATGCGTGGTTTGCGCTGTTTCCATATGAATTTCTGTATCTGTTTCTGGAGATTGTGGATCGCAAACTTCTTGATAGGGATTGTAAGGACTCTAAATAGGTATAGGAGGCGGGGGAGAAGCGTCATTTTTATTGAAGTGATTCTACCTGAAAGTGAGATAGGGAGATCGTTCCAATTTTGTAGATCAGACTGTAGTTTTCTGTATAGGGATGGATAATTTTTGTCGTATAATTGGGCAGGATCGCGGGTAAGATTTATTCCAAGGTATTTAATGGATTTGGGTTGGGGTTGAATGCCCAGTTTTGAGGCTAAGTTAGATGTTACGGTGTATGGGGATCTAGTGAGCATAAGGTCTGACTTGTCAAGGTTAAGTTTGAACCCCGAGAATGTTGAGAAGTGTCGGATAATATCTAGAGTATTGGGTATAGAGGTATGGGGGGATAGTAGTGTCAGGAAAATATCGTCCGCGAAGAGACTAATTTTATGTTCTTTGTTGCCAATACGGACTCCCTGTATATCGCGGGACTGTCTGATGGCATTGGCCAATGGTTCAATCATAAGTGCGAAAATTCCAGGGGATAAGGGGCACCCCTGTCTGGTGCCGTGGTGAATGGGGAATGAGCTTTTATTAGGGGAAGGCATTTTAAGTGACATTGTAGGTGTGGAATATAGGGCATTAATTGCATTAAGAAATCTGCCTGAGAAACCAAATTTTCTCATAACCGCCTTCATGTATGGCCATTTCACTAGGTCGAAGGCCTTTTCCATGTCTAATGCTAACAATGCTAGATTGGTGTTCAGTCGTTTGCAATGATATTGTATGTCAATTATCTTCCTAATATTGTCTGATGCCTGGCGGAAAGGGATGAATCCCACTTGATCTTTATTGATCAGAAGAGGGAGAGCCAAGTTTAGTCTAGTGGCTAGAATGGAAGTGAGGATCTTATAATCTATCCCTAAAAGGGAGATGGGGCGATAGTTTTTAACTAATAGGGGGTCCCTATTTGGTTTTGGAATGACAATGAGTGATGAGGATAGGAATTCTGGGGGGGGGGGGGGGAACCGTCCCTTTGAGAATTGTATTAAAAAATTTAAGCATATGTGGGGTTAACTGATGTTCAAACTTTTTATAATATGATGCCGTAAGGCCGTCTGGGCCCGGTGCTTTTGGTCTTTTAAGTTTTTTGATGGCCTCGTGTATTTCCTCTGAAGAAATTTCGCTGTTCAGAGTAGTGGATATTGCCGGGGGTATCGTGGAGTGCATATTGTTTTCTAAGAAGTCAGTTTGTGATGTGGGGCTAGTTGGGGGGGATTGGTCTGCATATAATTTCTTGTAGAAGTCTAAGAAAGTGCTAGAGCTGTAACTTTCATCCCAGAACATAGTTTAGGGGCCATTACTTCTTCAATTATAGTCATTTTTCTTTCAATTGCAAACGTAACCAGTTTTTCAATGGTGTAATGGTTTAACATAGAAAACTTACCGTTGGCTCTAGATTCTAATCTATCACTCCGATTTGCAAACGGATTTCACTGAAGCTGTAACTTCAGTGAAATCCGTTTGCAAATCGGAGTGATAGATTAGAATCTAGAGCCAACGGTAAGTTTTCTATGTTAAACCATTACACCATTGAAAAACTGGTTACGTTTGCAATCGAAAGAAAAATGACTATAGTTGAAGAGGTAATGGCCCCTAAACTATGTTCTGGGATGAAAAATACAGCTTCAGTGAAATCCGTTTGCAAATCGGAGTTATAGATTAGAATCTAGAGCCAACGGTAAGTTTTCTATGTTAAACCATTACACCATTGAATAACTGCTGCAATCAAAAGAAAAATGACTATAGTTGAAGAGGTAATGGCCCCTAAACTATGTTCTGGGATGAAAGTTACAGCTTCAGTGAAATCCGTTTGCAAATCGGAGTGATAGATTAGAATCTAGAGCCAACGGTAAGTTTTCTATGTTAAACCATTACACCATTGAAAAACTGGTTACGTTTGCAATCGAAAGAAAAATGACTATAGTTGAAGAGGTAATGTCCCCTAAACTATGTTCTGGGATGAAAGTTACAGCTTCAGTGAAATCCGTTTGCAAATCGCAGTGATAGATTAGAATCTAGAGCCAACGGTACGTTTTCTATGTTAAACCATTACACCATTGAAAAACTGGTTACGTTTGCAATCGAAAGAAAAATGAGTATAGTTGAAGAGGTAATGGCCCCTAAACTATGTTCTGGGATGAAAAATACAGCTTCAGTGAAATCCGTTTGCAAATCGGAGTGAAAGATTAGAATCTAGAGCCAACGGTAAGTTTTCTATGTTAAACCATTACACCATTGAAAAACTGGTTACGTTTGCAATCGAAAGAAAAATGACTATAGTTGAAGAGGTAATGGCACCTAAACTATGTTCTAGGATGAAAGTTACAGCTTCAGTGAAATCTTTTTGCAAATCGGAGTGATAGATTAGAATCTAGAGCCAACGGTAAGTTTTCTATGTTAAACCATTACACCATTGAAAAACTGGTTACCTTTGCAATCGAAAGAAAAATGACTATAGTTGAAGAGGTAATGGCCCCTAAACTATGTTCTAGGATGAAAGTTACAGCTTCAGTGAAATCCGTTTGCAAATCGGAGTGATAGATTAGAATCTAGAGCCAACGGTGAGTTTTCTATGTTAAACCATTACACCATTGAAAAACTGGTTACGTTTGCAATCGAAAGAAAAATGACTATAGTTGAAGAGGTAATGGCCCCTAAACTATGTTCTGGGATGAAAGATACAGCTTCAGTGAAATCCGTTTGCAAATCGGAGTGATAGATTAGAATCTAGAGCCAACGGTACGTTTTCTATGTTAAACCAATTCCATTAATTTTATTGAAAAATTTCTATGTTAAACCATTACACCATTGAAAAACTGGTTACGTTTGCAATCGAAAGGAAAATGACTATAGTTGAAGAGGTAATGTCCCCTAAACTATGTTCTGGGATGAAAAATACAGCTTCAGTGAAATCCGTTTGCAAATCGGAGTGATAGATTAGAATCTAGAGCCAACGGTAAGTTTTCTATGTTAAACCATTACACCATTGAAAAACTGGTTACGTTTGCAATCGAAAGAAAAATGACTATAGTTGAAGAGGTAATGGCCCCTAAACTATGTTCTGGGATGAAAAATACAGCTTCAGTGAAATCCGTTTGCAAATCGGAGTGATAGATTAGAATCTAGAGCCAACGGTAAGTTTTCTATGTTAAACCATTACACCATTAAAAAACTGGTTACGTTTGCAATCGAAAGAAAAATGACTATAGTTGAAGAGGTAATGGCCCCTAAACTATGTTCTGGGATGAAAAATACAGCTTCATTGAAATCCGTTTGCAAATCGGAGTGATAGATTAGAATCTAGAGCCAACGGTAAGTTTTCTATGTTAAACCATTACACCATTGAAAAACTGGTTACGTTTGCAATCGAAAGAAAAATGACTATAGTTGAAGAGGTAATGTCCCCTAAACTATGTTCTGGGATGAAAGTTACAGCTTCAGTGAAATCCGTTTGCAAATCGGAGTGATAGATTAGAATCTAGAGCCAACGGTACGTTTTCTATGTTAAACCATTACACCATTGAAAAACTTGTTACGTTTGCAATCGAAAGAAAAATGACTATAGTTGAAGAGGTAATGGCCCCTAAACTATGTTTTGGGATGAAAAATACAGCTTCAGTGAAATCCGTTTGCAAATCGGAGTGATAGATTAGAATCTAGAGCCAACGGTAAGTTTTCTATGTTAAACCATTACACCATTGAAAAACTGGTTACGTTTGCAATCGAAAGAAAAATGAGTATAGTTGAAGAGGTAATGTCCCCTAAACTATGTTCTGGGATGAAAGTTACAGCTTCAGTGAAATCCGTTTGCATATCGGAGTTATAGATTAGAATCTAGAGCCAACGGTAAGTTTTCTATGTTAAACCATTACACCATTGAAAATCTGGTTACGTTTGCAATCGAAAGAAAAATGACTATAGTTGAAGAAGTAATGTCCCCTAAACTATGTTCTGGGATGAAAGTTACAGCTTCAGTGAAATCCGTTTGCAAATCGGAGTGATAGATTAGAATCTAGAGCCAACGGTACGTTTTCTATGTTAAACCATTACACAATTGAAAATCTGGTTATGTTTGCAATCGAAAGAAAAATGACTATAGTTGAAGAGGTAATGTCCCGTAAACTATGTTCTGGGATGAAAGTTACAGGTTCAGTGAAATCCGTTTGCAAATCGGAGTGATAGATTAGAATCTAGTGCCAACGGTACGTTTTCTATGTTAAACCATTACACCATTGAAAATCTGGTTATGTTTGCAATCGAAAGAAAAATGACTATAGTTGAAGAGGTAATGTCCCCTAAACTATGTTCTGGGATGAAAATTACAGCTTCAGTGAAATCCGTTTGCAAATCGGAGTGATAGATTAGAATCTAGAGCCAACGGTAAGTTTTCTATGTTAAACCATTACACCATTGAAAAACTGGTTACGTTTGCAATCGAAAGAAAAATGAGTATAGTTGAAGAGGTAATGGCCCCTAAACTATGTTCTGGGATGAAAAATATAGCTTCAGTGAAATCCGTTTGCAAATCGGAGTGATAGATTAGAATCTAAAGCCAACGGTAAGTTTTCTATGTTAAACCATTACACCATTGAAAAACTGGTTACGTTTGCAATCGAAAGAAAAATGACTATAGTTGAAGAGGTAATGGCCCCTAAACTATGTTCTGGGATGAAAGTTACAGCTTCAGTGAAATCCGTTTGCAAATCGGAGTGATAGATTAGAATCTAGAGCCAACGGTAAGTTTTCTATGTTAAACCTTTACACTATTGAAAAACTGGTTACGTTTGCAATCGAAAGAAAAATGACTATAGTTGAAGAGGTAATGGCACCTAAACTATATTCTAGGATGAAAGTTACAGCTTCAGTGAAATCCGTTTGCATATCGGAGTGATAGATTAGAATCTAGAGCCAACGGTAAGTTTTCTATGTTAAACCATTACACCATTGAAAATCTGGTTACGTTTGCAATCGAAAGAAAAATGACTATAGTTGAAGAGGTAATGGCCCCTAAACTATGTTCTAGGATAAAAGTTACAGCTTCAGTGAAATCCGTTTGCAAATCGGAGTGATAGATTAGAATCTAGAGCCAACGGTGAGTTTTCTATGTTAAACCATTACACCATTGAAAAACTGGTTACGTTTGCAATCGAAAGAAAAATGACTATAGTTGAAGAGGTAATGGCCCCTAAACTATGTTCTGGGATGAAAGATACAGCTTCAGTGAAATCCGTTTGCAAATCGGAGTGATAGATTAGAATCTAGAGCCAACGGTACGTTTTCTATGTTAAACCATTACACCATTGAAAATCTGGTTATGTTTGCAATCGAAAGAAAAATGACTATAGTTGAAGAGGTAATGTCCCCTAAACTATGTTCTGGGATGAAAGTTACAGCTTCAGTGAAATCCGTTTGCAAATCGGAGTGATAGATTAGAATCTAGAGCCAACGGTAAGTTTTCTATGTTAAACCATTACACCATTGAAAAACTGGTTACGTTTGCAATCGAAAGAAAAATGAGTATAGTTGAAGAGGTAATGTCCCCTAAACTATGTTCTGGGATGAAAGTTACAGCTTCAGTGAAATCCGTTTGCATATCGGAGTTATAGATTAGAATCTAGAGCCAACGGTAAGTTTTCTATGTTAAACCATTACACCATTGAAAAACTGGTTACGTTTGCAATCGAAAGAAAAATGACTATAGTTGAAGAGGTAATGGCACCTAAACTATATTCTAGGATGAAAGTTACAGCTTCAGTGAAATCCGTTTGCATATCGGAGTGATAGATTAGAATCTAGAGCCAACGGTAAGTTTTCTATGTTAAACCATTACACCATTGAAAATCTGGTTACGTTTGCAATCGAAAGAAAAATGACTATAGTTGAAGAGGTAATGGCCCCTAAACTATGTTCTAGGATAAAAGTTACAGCTTCAGTGAAATCCGTTTGCAAATCGGAGTGATAGATTAGAATCTAGAGCCAACGGTGAGTTTTCTATGTTAAACCATTACACCATTGAAAAACTGGTTACGTTTGCAATCGAAAGAAAAATGACTATAGTTGAAGAGGTAATGGCCCCTAAACTATGTTCTGGGATGAAAAATACAGCTTCATTGAAATCCGTTTGCAAATCGGAGTGATAGATTAGAATCTAGAGCCAACGGTAAGTTTTCTATGTTAAACCATTACACCATTGAAAAACTGGTTACGTTTGCAATCGAAAGAAAAATGACTATAGTTGAAGAGGTAATGTCCCCTAAACTATGTTCTGGGATGAAAGTTACAGCTTCAGTGAAATCCGTTTGCAAATCGGAGTGATAGATTAGAATCTAGAGCCAACGGTACGTTTTCTATGTTAAACCATTACACCATTGAAAAACTTGTTACGTTTGCAATCGAAAGAAAAATGACTATAGTTGAAGAGGTAATGGCCCCTAAACTATGTTTTGGGATGAAAAATACAGCTTCAGTGAAATCCGTTTGCAAATCGGAGTGATAGATTAGAATCTAGAGCCAACGGTAAGTTTTCTATGTTAAACCATTACACCATTGAAAAACTGGTTACGTTTGCAATCG